>NW_020222718.1:0-45927 GCF_003070985.1 Temnothorax curvispinosus
TAGCTAGCTCCTATAATTCGTTATATCTCTCTAATCTAATCTCAGCTCTTTTCGCGCGTTATAGAAAAAAAAAGGATTGATTAATACGAGCAGATATAAAACAGCAGGAGGCGCAGGAGCTGACGATACTGCAGATGTCCCCCGAATCATATTAACGCTCGGGCTTTCATCGAAGTCGACATAAGTAATTCCGCGTTTATTTTCCGGCTTTCGCGGAACATTTCATGTTTCGACAGGATATATCGCTCATAATTTTTCGTCGCCACGAATGAACGTGGGAGCTACACCCTATACCCCTTCCGCGTCCATCGATTGAGATTCGAATCGATAAATTGAGACGCTGATGCATCGATCGGAAAATAGGAAGCCGCGTGAAAATCTTCTAGCAATTTTTTATTTGAGCGAGCTATTTCGAAACTATGACGCGGTCACCACCAGCTCGTTTCGTCGAGCGTAAGATCGCGCGATTATTGATCGCGACGTAAAAGTGAGAGCGCGCCCACGTCAATTAATTAACGTCGGAGACGAGAGCGAGCGATATATTAACGTGATCGACGAATCGAGGATGGAACGTGCCGTCACGGCGGCGCGACGGCTTCTGTAAAGTCCTGTAACTGTTGGTGGTGCGTACACGCGTGACACGCGTCGGCGGCGACGACGTCCTCGGAGTCCGGGTCGGGCATGAGATTCAATGACAGGGAGCTCGCGGAGGCGAGCTTTGGACCCGCGGACCTGGAGGGACGTCTAAATCACAAGCGGGCTCATAAGTCAGGTTAGTTTAGTCGTTTTTACATAACGCGACGGGCCTAACCTGTCACCTGTCACTTGACGAACTTCTATGGAGAGAGAGATACGATTATACATATATTATAAATAATTGTTCTGTTAGAATTAGATCGCGGATTTTATCGTTATAGATTGTCGTATGCTGCTACTGCGCGATTACCTTCCTTCGGTTTAGACTTGAGGGGGAGTTTTTTTTTAAATCGCTATCGCCTCTCGAGACTGTAAATAGAGCTGCTTATAAAAAATTGTAAATAAAGCTGCTGCTTAAGAGAGTTTTGTTTATGGAGAATAATTGTACCGCTTTCTGGATCAAAACAAAGAAAGAATGTGTAGTCTGTTATAATATCTGTGGCTTAATGTCAATTGAAGGAAGGAATCAAAGGCGTATTCTAATTGTTGATAATTAAATTAACATCTATCTAATATATTTTTACTTTTATATTTGCTTCCAGTGTTTAAAGAGAAGTGGTTCAAGCTGCGATACAATCTACTGTTTTACTTCAACATCAATGACTTGGGGCACATTGATAGGAGGCAACCCGCCGGGGTCATCGTTCTAGAGAATTACAGCATCAATATAGATAATTCGTCCGAGGGGGCGTTTGCGTTCAGTATCTCGTTCCGCGACGAGCTGGAGAAGCGACATGTGCTGAGCGGTCGATCGGAGTCCCAAGTGGAGCAGTGGGTCAACGCGCTCAAGCAAGCGAGCTACGAATATTGGCGATCACGCCTGATCATGCTTCAGGAAAGATTGTGCAAGAAAACGGGAAAGGACCCGTTGCTCATGTATCCCAGAAATCAGGGTGTGGTGCGAGACGAAGCTTGGGAACCTGCCACCAGCTTCAGATCTCATGTACGTTCCTTTACGACGTCAGTCGCGCCTACATTGAATACAATAACGAGGGACGTTAATCTCATAGATCTTTAATACAGGACAATAATTTTAGACACTACCTGAATTAAAATTGTTAATTTTTAAAATTTAATATCTACAAATGCCGGCCTCGCGAAATTTATATTTTGAAGGAACAATATGTACATAATCGATGTAAGAAAGTTTTGTGGAAAACTGCCACGAGCGAGCAAGTTTTAGGATGCAGGTTCACAATAAGTATGTACGAGCTTTAATAATTTATATATTATAATAATAAGATAGTATACTATATAGAATTTATATTCTATGAGACAAAATGTAAAGGAAAATAGAAATATTATAGTCAGACGAAGTAATTTACTTCAAATAATAATGATTTTGTTTATTATAATATTAGAATGCGTTTCAAATCCAAAAGAGATTAAAAACAGTTATTAAAAAGTTAAATGTAAAAAGAAAACAGTCTTGTGAAAAAGTTATTATTTTCCTAATGCGACAACGAATATAGGTATACAAGAACAGAAAAAATTCGAATGATATAAAGTAATAATACTGACAAGGTAGTACGGATATAAAATATATGCAAGTAACATACAATGATATGAATTTAAAACTTGGTTTAATTTATAATAATATTGTAAAACAAGTTATATGAGTGTACTGATGCATATTTAGTAATTTTCGACAACTAAATATTAATATTGAATACTTAACCCTTAACGTGTACACGTGGGTCTACGGCGTCCGAGCTGAAAGTGATATCTGCTCGTAACTGTAAAACTTGCAAGCCTGTTAGAAGATATTAAATAAACGATGTTCATCAAAATGACTATGCAGTCGTCAACTACAATGTAGACAGATGTTTCATGAATTTTTTTTAGATTTCTTAAAATACTTTAAGGTAGGAAAAAATAGCGTTGAACGTGACAGACCCCCGTATACACTTTAAGGGATAATAATAAATTATGTACAATTCATATTGTAACACAAAACAAATTTTGTTATTTTTTGTGTAATCGCTACTTCTTCTACCTCTGTATAAATTTAATGAAATATTCATTTATCAAATACTCAATCTGTGTCTAACAAAATTCTGTAATAGTAACATTGTAAAGTTTATAATGAAAAAAATAAAGGTATTTTTATAATTTTTGCACTTTTCTTAATTTTATTATCAAAAACTGTATTAAATACTTTCTATACATAATATACTACATTTATATATGTATAATCTTCGATATCTTAATATAAGCATAAGAAAATGCTCCCCGCTTTAAAATAGCATATATCTATTTGTAGCGCGAACGCGCAGAATGATGTTTTATCGACAGTGTCGGAAAATGGACGTTGCTACGTAGTACCAATTTTTAAAATGGATGTACTGACGGTCCTACACGAAAAAGGCCGGGATAAGTCTTTCTATAGTTTATTTGTTTATTTATTTATTACATACTGTACACTGTACTCCGACAAGCAAGACAGCAAGTGAAGCAAGATGTATCTTCTGTTATAATTTTGATAACTGAGAAATTAATTCGTATAATAATAATAGAGAAAAAGGTATTTAAAATAATAGAGAAAAGATATTTAACACATTAAAAGAATTTATCACAGAACTTCATTATATGTAAGCTGTCTTAAGAAGAAGAGAAGAAAAATGAATATTGAATACAAATTCGAGAAAGAAATCGACTGCAAGCAAGGGGCCGTCAGATCTGTACGATTCAGTGGTAAGGAGACTCGTTTACTTTTAATACACTATTATTTTATCAGACATGTATATGAAAGCTGATGGTTTTGCGTTTCAGTGGACGGTTCGTATTGCGTAACGTGCGGGTCAGATAGGAAGCTAAAATTATGGAATCCGTACAAGTCTGTTACGTTAAAGACATACGGCGGACACGGTGACGAGGTTATGGATGCCTCCGCGTCCTGCGACAGCAGCCAGATAGTATCTTGCGGATTAGACAAATCTGTAATCGTCTGGGACGTGGCAACAGGCACGCCTGTGCGTCGTTTCCGAGGACACGCAGGACCCGTCACGACAGTCAGGTAAGTGTGTTGTTTGCAATTGCGAAGTTAACGAGTATCAAGATTATTACTATATTTTAGTTTAATAATCTAGTCCAGTGAGGATCGTTGCGAACAAATTTATTAAGACTTGTAAGTGCAAAGATGAAAAAGTGCTCTCTGTCTGACGACGCTAATTAAATTCTGTCTTAAATAAAGATGATTAAGTTCAATGAATCTAAAACTCGAATGTCAAATATAATGATTTTTATGTTACGACGTTTGAACACGCAATATATTTCTGAAACGTAAGTTCTTTCAGCTAAGCTCAATGTTTCCTATTGCAATCACAGATTTAACGAAGAATCGTCAATGATTGTTTCTGGATCGCGTGACAACAGTGTCATGTGTTGGGACGGACGTTCCAAGGCGCAAGAAGCGGTACAATCTTTGAACGACGCCAAGGATTCCATTTCGAGCGTGAGGGTTTCGGACCACGAGATCTTGTCCGGTTCTTTCGACGGCAAAGCACGCACGTATGATATACGAGTAGGTGAACTTTGCGAAGATTATATGGGAGGTAAGAAATAACGAATCAATGTAACGGATTACCGACTTCGCGTTGATTAGAAAGTAATACAGTATTATACAACACGATGCAAACTTTTCAGATGCGATCACATGCGCCAGTTTCACCAGAGACGGACAGTGTCTGGTCGTCAGTTGCGCGGACGACGTGATCAGATTGATCGACAAGGACTCGGGAGAGCTACTCGGCGAGTTCGCCGGACACACTGGGAAGGATCTGTGCCTGGAATCGATCGTGGACTGTCAAGACACGAGAATTCTTTCCGGCTCGGCCGACGGAAACTTGTGGATTTGGGATCTAGTGTCTCAGAAAGTGGTCGCGAAGCTCTCGGGTTCTAAGCCAACCAAGCACCCTACTGTATCTATAAGCGTTCATCCGCAGAAGAACTGCTTTTTGGCGTCTAACGGATCTAATGTATTGATGTGGAGCACGCAGACTCACACAGATAACGAGTAATAGCGAAGTTTGTTCCATTATTACCCCTTTGTGTACAGAGTAAGTCCGAAGTCTGTGATTTCCAAATAATTTTAGTTCCAACAATTTCTACAAGATTTTTTACAAACTAAATATTTATTATATGGTATATTAATGTATATATTAATAATAATAATAATATAGCTATTTTTTAAAGTCGAACTATTTAATAATTAATGGTTGCTTGTCTACTTGACAATTTTGGTAAAAAAAAAACTGTAAAAGTTTATTGTCTAGCAAACATTGCGTCATTTCGATGAGTTAAGAAATTATGTACTTTTAAACACAAACAGCTTGTATTATTCTGCGATCTTTCTTACAGTATCTAATCATATTTCTCAAGCAAGCATATATTTTCAGACTACTAAATATTAGTATTCGTGTGAGACAAACAACTAGGAATGACAAATTTCATCCATCGACATAAAGAGACAAACAAGGCAAAAAAAAAACAAAAGAATTCCATTTAAGAGTGATGCCTCGATTCGCACACAGGTGCGGGGTGCGTGCGCGTGCCGCGTCGGCGACGCGCGCGAGCGCAGAAATTTCACATCGTCATTTCTTCATCGTTCGCGGAAGGAGCGAGTAATAAGGAGGTGGTGCGTGGCCTTTCCGGGTTAAGCCGGGGCCACGTATCGTACGATTCGCACGCGTGACGAGGTGACGCGCGTGAAACGCTACTTTCGAGCGCCCGGCGCGGCGTTTCAACGCCGGTGCGCGTTTAGCGCAATGGGGCTGGCGGGGGGAGGGGGCGAGAGGGGGCAAGCGGAACGGCGAGCGCGCACAATGGAACGAGAGGAGCGAAACTGCGCGCGCAGGTGGCGCGATGTCGGTGCGTCAGAGCTACTGGTCGGCCGGCGTAGTCTCGCCCGGGAGAGCGCGCGAAGGAAAGAGAGAGAGAGAAAGGGAGACGGAGTGCGACGTTACTCGCACTGGGCGATCGAGCGTGGCACCAGAGAAGCGACAGAGAGCGAGAGAAACCGGCTGAATCGCAGTGGCGGATTATAGGACACGGAATTTGAACTAATTTCGAGACTTCCCGTCGCTGGTAAACATTTTTAATTAAGAAAGTGTCAAAGAGAGAGAGAGAGAAAGAGAGTATGAATGAATGAGAGAGTGAGAGGGAAAGAGAAAGAGTTTATCGAGTATATTATTCGCGGTTTAACTGGAAGTAATGATCATGAAGTTTATAATATATAAACGCGGAATTATAAAACGCATTTTTAAAAGTTTCCTGAAACATTGGAGTCTCCAGGCGCGAAATGACCTCGATGATTTCCTCGTTCGAATTGTCGGAGTAACGAAAATCGGGGAAGCCTTTGCGAAGCGGATATGGGACTACGATAATGATCGTCTTAATGGTCTCCTCTAATGGTTTGTTGTGATAACGGTCTGACGCTCATTCGCGTGTAAATGAAACTCGACTCTTTCTCGCGTAGCGCTCCGGAATCTAATTCGCTCCGAATTCGCCGACGATTTAAATCCCCCCTCCGCCCTGACTGAATCATTGTTTGCGACCGGGAACTTTTGCAGGATGCGACGAGAGGATCGAGCGCCTCCGCGTTGGAGATCCGCCCCGAGCCCCGAGCCGCCCGAAAATCGGAGGGCGCTGACGGCCTCGGCGCGGTAATCCGCCACTGGTCGGGATCGACGCAGCGGGCAGCAGCGGGTAGCAGCAGCGGGCGAGGAAAGGCGAGGGAGAAGGACGGATATACCTCGCGGGACGCGCACGGAGGTGGTCGCACACGGGGCGGGCCGGTCGGTCTCACCACTTCGCGGAGTGTATTTTTTTTCTTGCGCCGCGCGTAATCGCGAGGAGGAGAGCGACTGACAGGCAGAGAAGGACGGGCGACGAGGCGGCGAAGGTTGCGACTGACGAGAAAGACGGAGTGAGAGAGAGGGAGCGAGAGAGCAGGACAGCGAGATCGTCCGATTGACGGGCTCGACGGATACCGATGCCGGTGGCTGTTGGACCGCGTGGTCTCGCGAGGATGCTCCGTCAGTGATCGCCACTCCGTCCGACAGCGGTGTACATTGTTGTTGTTATTGTCGTTGATCGATATTCTCGCGAGAAGAAGAGAAGGCGCCAAAGAGAGAGAGAGAGAGATAGAGATAGAGAGAAGAAACCCGGCGAGGGGGCGAGCGAGCGAGGGAGAGGCAGGGAGAAGAAACTGTCGCGGCAGGAAGCACCGCGAGAGGTTGGCAACGGTGGTGGTGTGCCCGCTCTGCCGCTGGGGTGGTGGTGGAGGTGGTGGTGGTGGTGGTTCGCCGTGACACAGTGGTGGAACGGAGGCACGAAGGACACGACCGTGAGAGAAGAAAAGAGGGTTGTTATGGGGCGAGAATCCCGTGGCGTGTTGCTGCTCGTCGCGCTGGCCGTGCTGGCAGCCGCGGACGCCTTCTCGACCGACAGTAAGTCCGCATTTTTTTCAGTCACAGTTACGGCGGAGAAACATTTTCGCTCTGGAGCGACAGCGAGCGAAAGGGGCCAGAGGCGCGAGGGGGTGATGGGGAGAGATCGGAGCGGAGGAGGCGGCGAGGGGAAGAGAGCTGGTCCTGAAGAGCCTGGCCCGTATACACCCAGCTGCGTCGCGGTCCTCGGAACAAAACTCGCGATTCGACTCGCGTTCATCTACGAAAGCCTTCTACGACGGTATCGCGACGTATCGACGAATTTTTCAGTTATGACTTCGTTCGCCTTTGCTGCGCTCTGTCCTCCCCCTCCTCCCGCTCCCTCCCACCGAGAGGCGCGTCAATGAGGGGCTCGCGGATTTTAACGTTCGCTCTCTTTTTTTTCTCTTCTGAGGGTGGGTTATTTGTCCACGCGTTATTTGATCAGCGCTGGATATCGGGAGGAGACAATCGATTTATTTACGACCGTAGTCTCGCGTACGTGCTATTATTGACTGTCAACGTCATCGCTACCGTCGTCCGATGTTAATGTGAGACGCGCGTCAGAGATTAATGGCATTGTGACATCGCGTATTATTTCGTAAGAGAAGAGGACAAGATCCTGCGAAGCCTCTGAAACAAAAAAAAAAACATGCCGGCGAGGAGATTCCATGGCGGCCGTTTCTCTCTCACCCCGAGTCTAGCTCCGAAAATTTCCACTCTCGTCGAGAACGCGCCGCAGAGATCGGATACTCTCGTCGTGTATTGAAAACCGAATTTTGAAAATCACATTATTACATCAAATTTGTATCGCGAAAATTAATAATGTTATAGTATCACGTTGAACTCGCGTCCCTGCGATTAATAACGTTAATCTAAATTAGGTTTAGGGTTTAGAGCATTTCCGAGGTGACTCGTGCGTCGCGCATTCGTGCGAGCGAAGCGCGTCGAGATCTTCACGTGTTCCCGTTCCGTTCGCGTCCCGATCGTTCGCAGCATCTCTCCGGACCGCGGGGACGAGCCCCCCGAAAAAGCGCCGCGGCCCGAGACGTTCGATTCAGCTGACGCGAAGTTGCACATTATTATGTAAGACCGATAGACACGACGTCGTCGGCGTCGTCGTCCCGTTTTGTCAACGGTCGCGCACACTCGCTCTTTTCCATTGAGCTATTGTGTACGTTTCTGTTTTTCGCCGAGACGAGATATGTATACATACATACATAGTAGGATGTTAACATGATTGACAGAAAACGGAGTAAAATGATAAGTCATTCAACGCCGCTTTGTTTTGATTTCCGCAATATTTGCAAGGCACGTGATATTCAAAATAAATAATATTTAGTCAACAAGCGCGTTATAGTTCCTGTTTCTTGCACGCGACATGTATGTACATATAAGTGAAAAATCGTCTCGTTACATTTTTAGTTTGATATGTAAAGGATTCCCGATTTTCTGACTTAATTCCGTCATCTGTCCGCAGATTTTTTGAAATTTTTTTCCGACATAATACAGAATTGGAGTTTTACTCGAGTATTTATATTTGCGCTTGTTAAGTATACACATATGTCATACCTCATACCTGATCACATAAATGCAGGTTAAATCAAGATTAGAGCATCCACGATACATCTGAATCTTTTTTCTTTTTACAAAGAGCAAAAGGAAAGGGAGAAAAGAAACTTTTCCCTGCACACATGCTTTTTTTATCTCGTACAGTTGTGAATACTCTGACATTTAAAAAATTAAGACCTGATTAATTCACCCCCTCTTTGAAGTTTAAAATTGTCTGATTGAATGTTTGATTTGAGTAATATTCTTAGGCATTGAAACGAGAGCACGAGCTAATTTTTTGTTCATCATATCGCATACAATATTAAATTCGACTTGATTTGAGTCATTTTTAATTATTCTTATAGATCGCCCCACTGCTCCTACTCAATGTGTCGGTAATTTAACTAAACCAACGGAGTTAAAATAATACTGTTTTGTGTTAATATAATAAATTTCGACACACATAGCAGTTAAAAATAACAAAATGTTATTTAACTCGAGATATTGGTTTAGATTTCATCCTTTGATGTTTAACATGTATATGGAGGGAAATAAAAACGTTAAAATTGTATTGCGAAAAATGAAAATCGAATCTGATAAAGCAAATTTGTTTCTCGATTTCTTTTGATCAAGGCTGTCGATTCGTCGTTTAATTTCTGAAATCGTAGTTTCGAAGAGCCGAGGGAATTGTTTCGACCAAGAAAATTTGTCAACGACAAATTTTGTGCGCTATTTTTCTGTTTGCGTTACGCGAGAGAACGCAGAGTACACTGTAAAAAAATTTTGTAAAATTACAACTATAGTGGATAATTTTGAGACCCACTATAACAGTTGTAATTTTACAAAATTACAGTACGGAAGGAAAAAGTAATTTTGAATTACAATTACACAAATTAAGAATGTGTGGAAATTTACACCTATTATAGTGGGTCTCAAATTACCCACTATAATAGTTGTAAATTTTACAAAAAATTTTTACAGTGTATAACTACCGGACCTATATAACGCGTTCGCAGAATATGTTTGGTACGCACCGCGGACAGAAACGAGACGCGCGCACACTAGTTACAGATATCCATCAGGCGCAATTAGCGTATAATGATTCTTCCGGCAAATCCAGGCGCCACGCAAACAAGCGTAACAGAATAGATCCCGTCGTCGTGGACGTTTATTTGATCGATTCTGACCGCGTACACACAACACACACACACACACACACGTTCAAGTTGCTTCGAAATTTGCGTACGTCTCGATTTCCACCGGTCCATTAACATCGCCCGGTAATTTCACCGAGGAATTCATGAGGTAGCGCAGGTAGCGTAAAGCACACAGCGGAAAATAGCCGGCGCGCACGTTCCACGTGATAAATCCGTGTCGGCGATTCCCGTCGGGAGTTGTTAAGGTGTTTCGCGGATCGATGCGTGGACCGTACGTGAATTCGCAAAAAAAAAAAAAAGAAAAAAGGAAAAACTTCGATCTCAGGATCGTCTGTTATTTCGCTTGGATTGCCACCGTGTACCGTTCGCATTATTTCGGATCCGTTCGTCGGTAATCTTTATACTGATATACTGATGGAGTAACTGATATCTTTATAGGAAACTCTCTCCTGTCGTACGAATCGTTAAATAAATATTTCTCCACACGATGACTACCGCGCAAGGAGAAATTACATTACAGTAAGAATATTATGTCAGATAGTGTTAGAACGTCGGTTAATTGAAATGAAAATTGTAAAATTAGAAATAATAATCGTTTACACGGCCCACGGGTAATCGAATAGCGATACTGCATGTGGTAAAATGCAAAGGTAAAATTGCGTGGTGTCACTGGTGTTATTTGCTCAATGAGCGTAGTAGGCAGAGATAAGTATCTAACTCTATTGTCGTCAACGAGAATTGCAAAGTAACCTTGTCGACCAGTTGATACGCAAATGAGTTACGCGAGAGATTACGTTTGATTTTATTATTGCTGCGTTTATAGCATTGGAACGACGCACGTGTCGCGCGGGGTCGCATCCATAGTCTCGTCTTCTAACGGCGAGTCACTCTAATTATAACTCCGCTACAAATCTTGGCGTTATCTCAATTCGTTTATTTACGAGATCCGCGAAGGTTTCGCAAGCCGAAAGAATGTAAGCGCGACAAGCAATTTGAGCAGTGAGTGAATCGAGCGATCGAGGGTATTCTCTCGAAAATACAGGTTTAATTTTAAAAGCTGAAAAATTACGATTGATTGATCTCCAGTACGCTTAATTTCCGTTTCTTACATTTATTGTTATTTTTTCTTACGTGCTGCTTGTGTTAAGTTTGTTTTGACTACTTGTTGAGTTTTTTCTCAGTGCATTTTTTTCGTTGGTTCTCAGGTAAACTAGCTTGTCCTTTGCGGCAGTTCCGATGTGCCAATGGCAGATGCATACCGATCTCGTGGGTCTGCGACAAAGCGGACGATTGTACTGACAATTCCGACGAAAGCCCGGAGGAATGCAAAAGTAAGTCACGCGCAGAATTATGCGAAAAATACGTCAAATTATATATGCAATATAACGTAACAACGATGACGTCCGGCGCGGTCCGTACGATCGAGCGCAAATTTGCGCAACTCTTTGACGCGTCAAATTCGCATATGAACCGAAACGCAAACATCATTTTACATAACAAATATTAACGTCGCGCAAACGATCGAGCCATTAGTCGTTTCTGCATGGGGTTTCGTGAATTTCTCGTTTACACTTCTATCGCGTTGTATATTTTTCATAATTATACCCCTTTGATCGCGCGAACTTAAGTGAGCGTCACCGAAATCGGAATTTTAGCGAAGTATTTTGCAGAATTGTAGAGGGAATTTTTTAATAATTATTTCGAGACGTGGAGAAGTGGAGACGTGGAAAAGTGATAAATCGTTTGAAATTTTTTAACGACAAACCATAATCACCGACTTGCGCATCGAACGTTTCTTTGCTCCGCGAGTAATGAAATATTTATGAATCGGCGTTATTTGCGACTTCGTTTTACGGTGTCAATATATCGACGAGAGTAATGTTGCGCGCGCTCGCGACATGAAAAATGACGCAGGGAGAAATGATAAGTTGTTTCGGAAGTTTCGCGCTGTGCTACATGCGAAAGTGTGCGTACACGCAAGCGTGTGTACGACCCAGCGCGCGCGCGTGGGTTTGTTAATTAAATGACGATCCGTTGACAAATAAGCCGTCCGCGTGTTTGCCCGCGCGTTCTTCCGCCGTTTTATTGATCTCGAGTAGATGTCTCAGCAGTGGGCTGACCGAACTAATTTTCGCGGCTGCGATTTAAAGCTTTGGCGAACCTCGGCCCGTTCGATCGATCGCACTTGGAGATTTATTTACGAGGCGCCGCGTGTGCGCCAAACAAACCGCATCCCGATCGACGATGCATAATGACGTTTAATAATTATAATAATACGGCGTAACGTCTGCGCGAGTCCGGAGTGTAGCCTCGCGAAGCGCCTCGCGCGAATAATGTTGGTGAATTATAGAATTTTAATCAAAACTTGAATTATGGCTTTCAATTTGCATTTCCGCTTGATTTCGAAACGATTGTCTTCTCTCAGCGCTTATAATCGATTGTTTATGTGCCTCGAGGAGGAAGTTGCGCAAGCGACGCCGTCCGAGAGTCAAGATTCGTCCAAAATTATACGAGTAGATAATTTTATTAGCGCATTCGTTGCACCTGATTTATCTTATCGCCGACGCGTCGTAATGACCTACATATGATACTGCATTCTTACGCGACGGTGTTTTCCCGCAGATAATTACATGTTGCATTTTTTTTATTGTTTTACAATTTATTAGTATTTGAGAACAATATATACGTATATAAATTTACTCAATATTTTCTGAGAAAAAAGTAAGGAGAAACTAAAAAAAATATTAAAACGAAAGAATTACGTTAAAATTACTCTAACGTGAGCTTCATTTTTTTCGATACAGGGTGTAAAATTCATCCCAGACATCCGTTCTCGAGTTTCGTGAATAATCACGTGATTCGTGACTTTCCTGTAATTGCTTCTCTGTGAATCGCGATTAGAAAGTTACTTACTTGTATCTTCGTTGATCTATTATTCTTCGATTATGATCCAAACACCGATCGATTCATTGAGTGAAGTTTACTCGCTTTATGAATCCTGGCCTTATGAATTCTTAGAAATCGTTTGGCTAAATGTTTATTTCAATAATAAACATTTCAATAATAACATTGAATTTTGAGCTTTGGCGTTTTCCCAATTAATCTATGAGTTTGCAGTTTCACGAGGCATATATTAGAACGAGCAGTATCGCTATGCGCAATATGTAATTATTTTCGAGCATTCTATACATAGTATGTCTCTGTATTCTATAGTAGGAGTGATTGGGGAGTGCGTTTCATCGCGATATGATTACAAGTCGATGATAATCAACGAGTTTGCATCGCGAATGTTTGCAACACATTGCATACGGTTGCATAGACATACATACATACCTATAACGGAACAAGAAAATCTGAAGCTTGCAAGGCAGTAATCTCTTGCCTTTCCTCGTACTTCAAGTCCGGCGCCTCGTGACGAAAAGAAAAACAGACGGGAAACAATAATCGCCATAATTTTATAAATATGTGATTATAGACCAGCGAGATGTGCAATTCCGCGAAAATATTACCGTAACATAAAAACTCGCCGTCCTTGCCAGTGCCTTATGCTATGGTTTCTCCAATTAATTACGCGAGAATCGGGCAAGACGCAGCCTCCTGTTAATCTTGCATCAGACAGAATGATCTAATCTGCTCTCCCGTATTAAAGAATAAAGCTATACGACATGTACTTATGTGTGCTAGTCTCATTTGTCCATTAAATCGTTGAGCTATTCGCTCGGAGCTTAGTCCGACAAATCTTGAATGATGAACGAGAAATATCGAAAATATATCTGGCAATGTGTGAAAGACATGACTTTTTTAAAAATATAATTATATATTATACATTATTTTTTTTATAAATAATCTCTATATATCTTTTTTACACTGATAAAGTATATCTAGTAATGCTTGCAAAAGACACGTTTTTTTTCTAAAAAATTATCATATATTGTTATATATTATATAAATTTTTTTAAAAATGATTATTATATATATATATATACCTCGATATAACAAAAAAAATTACATAAATTCTTTTATTCGTTATTTTCAAGAAATATGTTCAAGCAACCTGTATTTAACGCATAAATATTGCGTATACATCATGTCGCGGCATTTTCTCTCCTTTGACTACATTTCTCAAATTAGTTCCATTATACAGTTTTGCACTATACTCTCCTTAACGTAACGTAATTGTACTTTTGTAGAGCATTTAATTTTCCGTGGAAGATTCCCTCGCATTCGTGTAAATTGGTTCCACAGGCTGCGGGAACGCAAATAAACAAGCGGCTAAATAAGTAACTAAATAGACAAACTGCGGCACGATAGCGCAGCGACGTGAAATAATAAGATAGAAAAGGCAAAGGGGAAAAGGAAGACCGCGAGGGAAAAGGAGTGCTATCTAACGAGCGAAAAGGGGCAATAAAAACGAACGAGACCTGCCAAACGAACCAAACCGACATTGTCCTTTGTCGTTTCCCAGAACGTTTCGCAGGGCTTGCACTTTTGCACGCAGATTTCACCGCCTCGCGACTCCACAGTTTCTTCCATTTCTTTTTCTTTTCTTTTTCCCTGGTCCCTCGGCTCCTCGCATGCCGACTGTCATTTCGACCCTGGGATCTCGAATCCCATCCAGTTTTCGTCGATTTTCTCTCGCCTGTCCGAACGTTTCAACCGCGCGCGGCCGATTTCAACAGCTGGTAATCAGCTTCGATTCTCGAGTGCGCCATTTCCTCGAACGATCAAATTTCATCTTTAATTAGGATCGCGAACGAGATTCTTGATTCGAAATTATGAATCTCGATTGCGAGAAACGTATAAGCTGTACTAATGGAGCTGTAGATTTTCATGCGGTATATCAATGTCTTACACACTGGTAGAAGGTTCAAATTGTTCGAGAAATGCTACCGTCGCGTTTCTCATTCGAGGTTTTTTCTAATTCTAGATCGACGAAGGATAATCCTGTAAATGTACGGATGCAGTTAAGCGCGAGATACTTAGATCGTCGATTCATCAATACCATTAATCAGTCTTGACCACCGTGACCTAAGGCACGGTGCAATGCCATCGCTTCGGCGCGGCCGCAAGGTCCAGGCAATGTTGCATCAGCCCCCCCCGAGTCCATTCCTTTTTTCCTGTTTCGTCCTGTGGCTTCTTTTACACTGAACTCTTTCGCCGCCGCCGCCGCCGCCGGATACGCCGTCGTTCTTCCTCCATCAGCCGGCCTCCGTTTATTTAGGGTCGATGCATTTTATTGTAACGCAAGGTCCGCGCCAGTTGCATCAGTCGACGAGACGACGAGGAGAACCGATTCGGCTGGCGACTGCCAACGCACCATATAATTATGGTGAAAGCCAGTCGCGGCATGGTGTGTATAGGCTCTCGCATGATTTGCTCGAGCGTCGACTCGCGCATTGGCGGCCGCATCGATCGCTTCCTTGAGATTTTTCAACGTGAGGATTGGCGAAATTTTATTTGAATAACGGATGAATTACTTGAGCTGGAATTTGTTCGACCGAAACCGTTTTTTCATTGAGACATTCATAAAAACGTAACGCTGATGCGTTTATGTAAGTAACTTGAGAAGATCTGTAAAAATTATAAAAAAGAAAAATACGTTCGCGACTTGCAGACTCCGCCGTGGGAGTCTCCGAACTTCGTGCTATGCTTTCGCATTTAGACATCAATTGGTGCTTAACGATTTCTAACTCAATTGAAATCAATCGGTTGGTCTGCGTCACTGAAAGCAACGCCAACGAAATCTCGCGGACAATCATCGTGGTCATCGTTCAGTGTTGTCCCAAGTGAATCCATTTTTATTGCGTTAACAAATACATTCTGCAAACTTGCAATTGCAAAATAAATCGAAATCGGAAGCTGGTATTAACTGCTTAACGCGCGTTTTTGCTCTTTCGAAATTACCAACAATCGAAATGCCAAAATGCAACGCTCAAATTAATTATTCCTGTGTACAAATTAACATAACGTATAACCGATCGCGGAATTGTAATAAGAGAAGTTTTAGTTTTGAATTTCCAATTTGAACCGAACGTATACATTAAACGACTATGCGATATTCATAGTTATTTCACGAGAAATAAAACATGCAGTGCCATCAATTTCGGAACACATCGCATCTGATTGTCCTCTGTTTTCTGAATGGTATTTTTGTTATTAATTTCGGATTGGTGTTTTTAACGGATAATTCAAGATTAATTAATCTCAATTTAAATGGCCCGTGGGGTGGGGGGAGACTAAGCGAAGAACAGATATATAAAATATGAACTCGAACGATGTAATCGTGATAACGTCCCGGGGTAGTAAATATTGATCGTGACGACGCGTGAAAAGCGATATTCATAAGAAGTATAGCGCACGCATTTCGTGGCGAATGCATAATGCACATAATCGTCGACAGTGCCGAGCATATTATTACCTGGTCTATTTCAGCCTTTCAAGTTGTTGAATGGCTGAACGTTAACGCACGCGTATTTTCTGTCACTCGCAAATCGGTACCGCGCGCAAAGTGACACTCGCGAGAGATATACAACGCGTAGCGCGTTTTAATAAAATTCAAATTTTTTCGATTCTCTTCGGGAAAGGGGATCTCGTGTGAAAAAATTTTATTCCACGTTCTCGATTTACCTTTACATGCATAATAGAATCACCTTTTTGATTGTTTTATTAGCTAACATCGGTATATCCATATGTATTTTCTGCATCATGCTGATTCTGGTTACAAGTCAATATCCACGAAAGACGTATCAATTCTGGAAAAAGATATTCTCAGCGAGAATCTCACGATTTTGAGGCAGACATTTAATTATCAATTGTAATGACATTTTTAGAAGTGTCGATTTTTCCTCTTTTTAAGTAAAGACCTATCCGTTTTTTGTAATGGAATTTGTATCCGTGATGTCGGAGATATTGACTTGTGACAAAGTTATATAAATCTTGTATAATCCATAACTGAGAGGAATTGAGAGGAATTTCGCTTTTGGATTCCAATATTTAAGCAATTTCATCCTCGAAACCTCGAAAGTTAACGTTACATATGTATTTAAGATTACTTTGGAGCTTCGTAACTTCGCTCGAATCTATGCAAATCAATTTAAATCGTCTACTTCATGAATCGAATATGTACTACGATAACGGCAAAACAAAAAGTTTTTATCCCGCACGACGAACAAACGGAATTATTTATTTACAATTTTACTTAAATAAAAGAGGAGAGCGGCAACTCGCGCGCGCTTGCGCGCACGTCGGAGAATGATAAATATCCTCGCATCTACCGTTAATATCTAATATTACCTGCTCGGAAATTCATGGATTATTATGTGACAACAGCTCGCGATATAATAACCATCGCGTAATTTGATACAATAATTACATGACGTTCATTAATTAATCATTTGCGCGTTTAACTCTTGTGAAGCCGTCCGCGAAATACTCCACGTTCTCGCCAGATATAATGCATTTCGGACGCAGCCAATAAAGCCTGTCACGAGAATGATATTGCCTTTATCAATCTTTTGCAATCGTGCAACTTTCAACTTTGTATATCAAAGCCGATGTTATACGCATATCTAGATTCGTTCGGTCTTGGACGAATTACACAAATGCTGCTCAATCTTTTTTTTTTTTTTTTTTACAAGAGGAGTATCGGATGGGACTTTTTCATCAGCGTAATCGATCGGAAAATACTGGCACTGCAAAGCGCCAGACTTCTCTCTCCGCCGTTATATTAAATTTAAACGCCGTGCTGTGTGCGCAGCACGAAATCCAATAAATTAGTTCGCATGAATACATTGGGCAGTCTCGTGACACATAGTTTCAATTAATCCGCTCGTAGCTTCTTGCCACTGGAAAGTATATAGGGTATCCCTCCCTAACTGCTAATACAAACAGCAATGATTCTGCTGTAAAAAAAAAAATAAATTGGAAATAAAAGATAAAATTTTTTTGCAATTTAAAATCAGTTTTAATAGTTTGCAAACTCAATATATTTTTTTTTCTGTTAAACTTTAACAAGAGTTAATTCAATTTTAAATGGCCCTTTATCGTGGTATCGAACTGCTCAAACGTTAGTGATTTCAGCAGCGTTTAAATATAAATAATGTCGTTATATTTATAAAGATATTTCGGTATTGCATCAGTGGTGCATTAAGAATAGGATTCTCGGAAACGGACCGATCGATTCGTGAAGGTAATCGTGAGCGCGCAATGACCGAGATATCGCTGATAGAGGCGTGATCTAGTCGTGGGACGCGGAAAGTCAAGCGCGTGAAAAGGGAATGACGAGACGGCTGCTTTTAAACAAGAGTCGCAATACAAGACAGGATTCTTACGCGGCCAGAAAACTGGTCACGATCCCGTCTCGCGCATATACGTCTTACCTTTTAACGGGCTATACACGACGTGCATATTTCGTACATACGCTTTATATTTTGTAGCATGTTCACGTGCTATTAGTGAGTCGCAAAATTATCTGCATTTTCTCAATTGTTGGCTTCGCACGATCGATATTTTTTTATATGTTGTTAACGGAAAGTTGTGTAGCATCTATCGTCGATGAATTTTTAAATATGTAAACAAAGATAGGTGTGTGTATATATATATATATATATATATATATGTGTGTATATTGTAGAAAAACGACTAACGAACTCAGTCGAGACCTATGGCGTGTATTCATATATACATGTGTACATATATACCGATTGCATATTCTATAAATCTATATTGAATATTGCATTTGATTTTAGCGTATATTGATTATTCCAGTGAACGACGACGATTCATCATTCATTCCGTACCGAAAACTCGAGATGCATATATCTCAGAATATCATGTTTCTGCAAACGAAGTGCTGGTCAGCTCTTCGACAGTCTTTCGACAGTTGTTCGACAAAAACGATGTCATCATTCACTTATTAATCCACGCGAAGTACAATAACCGCATCAAATATTAATGAAAAATTTTTTGACAAATTTTTTTCTTTATTGAAAATACCAAGGTTATCATTATTTTTCAATTATTAATATTAATTCTTTTCCGTTCGATTTTTTGTAACCATATAAATTTTTTTAAATATTACGATTTTGTGATTATTATGTGAATAACATTTTCAAATCTCTTGACACACACTTATTACACATATTTTAAAATTCACGTTTTTAAAAATATTTTTTTTATAATATTAAATATATTTGTATAACATAAAAAATTTAAACACGTTTTAAAACCTATAAATATTATATATTTTTAAAAAGGAATATTTAAATAAATTTGCATTTTTACAATCGAAATAACTCAAACTTGGACCAAATCTATATAAAAATGAATGAAACAGTAAGATTAAATGTATCTTTAATTAAAGCTTAAGTCAAAATTGTATTATAATTAAATTAATTTAAAATTAAAAAAGAGGAGCTTATGTTTCTTTGAAATTTGACTCATAAAAGCTTTATCATCGTTAAGCTAATATCTTAAAAACTATTAATGTCTCCGTATTTTCGTTGAAAGCACCTATATATTTTTATCTTTCAAGAACTTATTTAGTACAAATTATTCAAGCAATCAATGATAAGTTAATTTGTTTCTCATAATGAGCACATAAATTGCATGTGTAACATTCATAATGATATTTAAAAACATATAGGGGAAAGAATATTGATTTATTCGCGATCATTACTGTTACGCATTCATCGCGGAAACGCAAATTTTTTAGATAAGATATCCTATGTACAAGCGTCGATATTTCGCACTTAATCAATTATACATGCTTCGGTCTCGAATTATCGTCTCGATAGCTTTCTGAAGTCCGGCCGCCGGCGCTATCTTCCGCTGTGCTACTTTTCGTATTTTTTGTGCCAATATCTGACCGCATCGATGCTTCAGTTACTTTCGTGTTATCATTATGCTGCCACGAATGATGCGTTCCAAGAACTTGATAAATGACGATAATGTTCGTCTACGTACCGCTTCTTTTGTACGTTTACGTACGGATTTATCTAATCCTTTGACAATACGTATTAACAGCAAGTAGCAAAAGAAGCGAGAGGGATTTAATCGAGAATAACGTGCACGTTTTTACGTCGATAAACATAGCCGTATAAATTTGCGAGGAATGCCTGAAAAATTATTTGAAAAGATATAGAGGATAGTTGTTCCCCGGCGATTTTTATGCATATAACTCTCTCGTAGTATGCGTATAATATTTCAAGTATCATACGGACAAGATAATAAACACACATTACTTAACGCTTTATATTTAAAAAAGAATAATAGTTTCTACAAAATAGTAAACGTAAAAGAATGTTACTCGGCGAGGGAAAAGCCGCAGGCTAAAATGTAATACATATTTAATAGTTTTAAAAAGCATGTTAAAGCCTGTTAATGAATCGATGTAGTTTTTAAATCGTATTAAAGCAAACCTAGCGTACAACGGTAAACAAAAGGATATGCCGCGCGCAAATATTTTTCTATCTATTCAATTTTGAAATTTAGAGAATCTATGAATTTTTATTCTGTCAATATCCAGGATTATCGTGTTACCCATTTAATGTGTATTGAACCGATGACTTAAATGTCATGCGCTACATATTTCATTTTTAACATGTAATTTTATTTTTATTTTGTTGCAACTACTTCACGTGTCAACTCCGTACATTTTTGTCTACCGTTGAAATTATTGTGAATTCACACATATAAAAACACTTTATTGTGTAAAAGGCGATGTTATAAAATGTTCAAATTTATAATCCGTGAAAAAGTAAAGTTTGTCTATAGTGTCTATACACACCTACCCACGTACACGCACACAATGCTTTTTAAAATAAAGTGTTTTTATATATACGGCAGAAAGTTTGTCAGAAATCTACTTATCGTATGATAAAATATCCAAATCGGTTACGGTATTTATAATTGAAAAGTATTACGTCTTTATTTCGTATATTGATATGTAGAAACTAATATTTCTTCTTCGACACTAATCCTTGTGTATATGTTTAATCATGTGTGCGTGATTTAGAAAAACGTGAGAAACGCACTGGATTCGCAACGAGGATCAGCGGTAGGGCTTTGATTCGCTTCTCTCCTTCTGCCACACCGCGGAACACTTGCGTGCGCGTGTACGTGTGTGCATGCCAAAGCCCATATATAGGCGCCCCTTTGGCGGGCTGCGGCCTTACAGAATCCGCGGCTACCACCGTGAGTGCATCGTTGCGCCAGGTGTGCGTCCCGGTGCTCGCATTTTACCGCTTTCGTCGTCGCGCGTGAAAGCTAAAACTGCGAAGTCGCTCGACGTCCGAGAGAGTTCCTCCTCTCTGCTCCGATGATCCAGAAGTATCGGGAACGGGATTAAGAAAAGAAAAAAGAAAAAAGAAATTTACACAACAGTGTTGCGTACTTGTCGGATGACATACGTCAGTGAGATTTCATCAGCAAACGCCAGTGATAGGCTCGGGCCGGACGTCGCGTCGTGCGGGAGCCTCGTTCGAAGATCGTTCGGCGCGCTATAATGATCGCGCGTATAAAAATTAATTGATCTTTGATTGAAACGCCGAGAGAGGTTTCCTCGTAACGCGTAGTGCGTCTCGGGCGGTCTCGCGCCGTGCAGTTCGCACGCACGCACGTTTGGACGACAGACCCAGGAGGGTTGCTCCAGTTTGCTCCTCTCTCGCGATCATGCAGCTCGGCGGCATGAGTCGGACGCGGCCCTCGGATCGCGTTTCCCGGTGCACGTGCATCCTGTTGCTGCTCGCGTGCTGCGCGACTGTCCCTTCGGCCGGTGCCGGTGCCGTCGCTCATTCCCACATGAACATTTCAGACACCCAGGAATGCAAGGACACGGAGTTCAAGTGCAGTAACGGCAGATGCATACCCAATATATGGCATTGCGACGGCGATCGAGATTGCCCGGACGGCACTGACGAGGACCCCGCTGTCTGCAGTAAGTTACAATTTCTTATATAATGCATGCAACGCGCGTATAAATATTCCGACGTTGGATCGCTATAATTTCTGTCGAGAGAGATACGGACCCGGAGGGAAAAATGCTGATTTTTGCTTCCTAAAGATCTAAAACGAGGCGGGAGAAAGATTGAAGATAACATTTAAACCCCGGTTTAGTCTTGCCCGCTTAATTTTTTTCAAAACTATTGACCATTTCTGTAAATGCAGATTAACTTTAACCCCGGTTTAACTTGCTTCTTATCTTTTCCTAGTTTAATTTTTTCCAAGAATTAGAAAAAGTTTAAAAGCAAGTTAAATCGAGATTAAAGTTAATCTACATTGATAGAAATGGACATTAATCACATTTGGTTGAAAAATATTAACAAGATATCGAGATATCACAAGATATAATACTAACATAGGTACAGAAGCTACGCATAAAATTTGATTCATGCACGAACGGAAGTTTTGACTTCAATATTAATTTCTTATTTATTCAAAGGATTAATATATAAGGAAAATTAAATAGAGAATTTTTGAAAGTTTATGGAAGTAATTATATATGAAAGCTCGAGGTTCTATATACATATTTGTTTTATGATTTTGAGAAATATTAAAATCTGTCGAAATATTAAAATGTTAAAATGACTCGCTTTTGTGATTGCACAGTAGCGATTGTTCCGAATGCGGAAAGTTTCATAAAAATTAAATTAAAAGTTAATTACCGGCATATTTAACAGCCAATTCAATCGCAGATTAAATATTTGCCGAGGTAAGGTAAACGCGAAATTAATATCCCTCCGCTACTGCCAATAAAATATATCTATTAGCATTTACCGCTTTGAGAGAGACGCCTTGTATACTTACATATATATATACGGAATGCGAAATTTGTAATTTATACGTCTCTATGTAGTGTAATCTATTAATTACCTCTTGTAAAACGCTTTATGAGTTTCACTTCATAAAAGCAGGGCGCTGCACTTCGTAAAAGCAGAAACGTTTAAGAGATCTTTGCATATTTCATAATAGAAAAATTATATACGCGCTATTCAATCGAATTTTTTTTTCTTTCATTAAGATATAACTTTTTGAATACTGGCAGAGCCTAAAAGTCGGCTAACTTTCTTGCGAACAAAGTTTATTGCATTGTCATGTAAAATAATTGAATGAATATTTAACCGAATATATAGTGCATCCCGGCTGTAAAAGGTCCCGGTATGTGAAAGTGCAACTTTGGAGACCGGTTTTTCATGCAGGTGAAGCGTACTGACATACAGGGTGTCCCTCGCTAACGAGGTTATTTCCTATTTTGAGGGTACTCGATTCTAGTACTCCAGATTCCAGTATTATCGTGCGATTGCTGTCTGATGAAATCCTGCGTGGATGTTAAGACGCATATTAATTTTTTTTTTTTATTAGAATTGTAAATCGCCTGATATACTACAATTGGCCGTCATATATTTGCATATCTCCACCCTCGGTGTTATTATACGTATATCACGAGGCGGAAGGGCAGTAGTGATATTAATCGATTAGTTTAATCGTATCCCATCGATCCTTGAAGGTCGCAACGGCGATCATAATTACATAGTGGAATGCACGTTTAATATTAATTAGTGCATACTGACGCAAAGCCCTTTTGACCGATATAATTACGTGTGCATTTAATCATTTCAATTATGATGTAAATTGCGCTGCAGATCATTAAAAATTCTCTTAAATTATAAACTAGGGAAACGCGATCGAGCTTTATCGTTGATGCACATTGCAATTTTAGTTTGAAAAAAAACGAAGGAGCTCTATAATCCTTCTGAGAAACTAACAATTATCGTTCCGTATCGTTCTCTCGGAACCGTATATGCGTCGAGCGATTTTTCATTATTATTTTCTACTATTTTACAAACGGACTACGTAATGAACTATTTTATCTCGCGTAAATTTCATGCTTTACATTTTAATTAACGGGCATTCCAAGTGAATAGCATAACTGCATTCTTTGGATAATTTTAAATGGAATTTATTGTTTGACAGAATTTTTATCTATAAAGTTACAAAAATTATATAATGTCGAGAATTGGAAGGATGCGATTAATGATGGATCTCTTTATTATTTTTTATTCAAAATTGGCCAAAGAATCTAGGAGGTGTCTTCAATAAGGAGAGCATCCTGTATATTATTACGTTCCACGATGTTCGCGCAGCATTATGTCATAAAATGAGAAATTACTTGAATGCTAGCACGTTCAGTTACATACGAAACGTGATCGCAGGCGTATAGGCTCTTTTATTCGAACTTGAAATTGAAAACAATGGCGCGCTAAAGATATCGAATGTCAAAGGTTAACGATTGTTTCGTTTGTCTGCATAATCGGGCATTATACATGATAGTATCGAAACATCTATACTTTGCTTTTGACGTTCAATACTTATAGCGCCGACATTTCGTCTCTCGCACGAAAGAAAGTATTGATTTATTGATGTATTGATTTATAGACAAACTAAAAAAGCTTGCTTTGGACACTTCTGTGTCTGAAGCATTAATTCTGTAAATCGCATTAAATTTCTGAATAGAATTACATTTAGAAGTCCGTTTATATTTTTAAATATATTTTTGTGCATATTTTGTATTTTAATATTATATTTTGTATATATTTTATATACGCGTGTATTATGATTTCCATCCATTAAAAATGTTTCTTTTTCTGTATCATATAACACATAACATTATAATTATGGAATTTTATTAAAATATGAATTAAATAAAAAACAAACATATTCATATTCTTCATGAAATTTAACAGTATTAAGACGCAAAACTTAAGTCTCCTAAGTTGCACAAGATCAGATGTATTTTTTAGACGACTTTTAGATGTCCGTCAAAAATTTTTATTCGAGAAATTATATTGCCGATGTCGGCAGCATCAACTAAAAGTATATGATTTCGCAAGATTATGTCCTAAAGAGATGGTTAATCGAAAATATTGAACTGAAAAAAAGGATCGACACCGTGCAGCGAAAGAGAGTTTGAATGCAGTCCGGGCGAGTGCATTCCAAAGACGTGGCTGTTCGATCATCAGACAGATTGCTCCAACGATCTGGACGAGAAGAACTGTCACAGTAAGTCGCGCGGATGAGCGTTTTAGCGTAGGTGTTACCGGAAAGCAGCCAAGGAGGGACGAGATCAGCCGGAAAGCTACGGAACAAATGGCAAAGCGCAAATCGCAGAATCTCAGATTGCATCCTCTCGTGCTCTCGATACGTTCTATCGCTTGACATGAGGAAGTTGGGTTCCGTTAATTGCATGTATCGAAACGGGAAATGATAAATAACTTGTTGATATAGAATAATTTTAGGAAATTGGTGAAGTGATAACAAAGCATATAACAATAATTCATCGGTGAAATCAATGACAAAATCAATGCAATTTTTATGACGAGTAATAGTTACATTTTTTTTACATTTATCTGAATAACTAATTAATCAAAATTTTCAATATTTTTATAGGACGTTGTTTTTATGCATGCCATTTAATTATCTAAAACTTTAAATGATAATTTTTAATGATCTAATCTAATGATAATAGAATGTAAACTTTCAAGAAATAAAATAATGAATTAACAAGTGAGCGCAGCTGCGAAATAATTAAACAGATCGGCTTTAAATCGGTAGAGCACTTTCTTACATTGGTTTTTTTTTTAGATCGAGGAAGTATCTGAACTTTATAAACGAACCCTAATTTTCTCGGGGTTAGCCAGGGAGTCGGGAGATTAGGTCTTCAATTTATGTGACAGATGGAATTTCATTGTTTCAAGCTTTTACACACACTTTAGAATTTATCTGTGCATTCGATACGAGGATGCAATCTATCTTTCGAAACCAAATCGCGACCGAACGTCGTTCGCCGTTGTCCATTTTGTCGGGACTCGCGCCCCGCGTCGTATATATTCTCGTGCGAATCCGGTACAATGCAATTGTCATGTCTTGTAGGGACCAAGACCTGTACGCCGGAACAATTCACATGCCATTCGGGAAATGGCGAGTGCGTGGCATTAACATGGATGTGCGACGACAACCCCGACTGTTCGGACGGTTCAGACGAGGCTGAGTGCAGTAAGCTTCTGCACGTGGGCTACTTTTTCCATACGCTTGCACACTTTGTTCTCTCTATTATTTTTCTATCTGTATTTTCTATCTTATCGTGTATTGCACGTTACGTCTCGAGGGTGAACAGCCGAGGTTACATATTATCTTTATTCTATTAGTTTTCGCACCCACGCATGCAGCTCTTTAAAATACATTGTGTATCTTTGTGACGTTGAACAATCTAGTTCGTGACTTTTTTTTTTAGAAAAGATATTTTAATCGTCCAAGATATTTTTGTACAGAGCTTTAATTGTGCACATCTATCTACTCTTCAAGATGCAAGCATATGTTATATGTTATATGTTTGAGACACTGTGGATAAGAGTTATAATTATATATATTAAATATATAACTATCTATATAATATTATTGACGAAAGACAGACGTAGACGAACATATATGTATATCCTATCCGAAGTAAATTGTTTTTGATCGAAAACAATTATAATATTGTTAGTTTGGCGATTGAGTATTTCCTTGGGACAAGCTAAAATGGATTTTGATTGGTGAAGGTTGCTTGTGTAAGGGTGCCTGTAATGATTCTATGACATGACTCTGTAAAGAAAAAAATGTACATATAATAGTAAAATGTAGTTGCTTTAAGGTGCGCTTTAAATGAACACATTTTACAAACCATTTGCACATCTTACGTCGCATCTTTATGTTTTACAAACGGATTTTGCACGAATTAAGAGTTATTTATACTTTTATTAGCCGCGATTATTATTACGTTTATTCGATGCGGTGTTCCTGAAATGCGCTGATTTTCGTCAACTTTTCTTTCCTTGCTACTTTGCCGGCCGATAGCGTTAAGATCCACAAGAATTGATAGTGGGTAGAAAGTCGCGCGAAAAATTTATTAGAAATTTCATATCGAGGAATCTCTTTTAATGCATTCTTAACGAATTCACGCATACGATAACCTCGTATCATTTTTCCTTTTATCTATAGTTATTATATAAATCGGCATAAAAGCGACTTTATCCAAATGAAAAAAGATCAAGTCGGAAATGGATTACCCACGATCCAATTGCTGTGCTACTATAATTAATTTGATCTTTTATTTTCTTCGTGTATCTTTGGCGTCACCTGTAAGTATTTTATTACACTTATTATCTCTTGTTTCCCTCAGTCGGAGAATTTCCGATCGTAATACTTAAGAGTGCAACTTAATACGTATAGCTTTTTTTTCGTTAGGTGTTAGATAATGTTGTGTCGCAGATACCGCTTGCTGGAGGAGGAGATAATTATTACCGCTTAAAAAGTTACGAGTGACTGCCGGGAATTTCAAATTTTTCCGGAACTTGTCTCTTCGAAAGCGCAAGCAGTCGCGATTACGGAATACATAACAGTGTAATAAAAGAAAAGAAGCTTTTTTTTACATAAAATTATTTAATTATCATGTTTCTTCCTAGAGCGGTATTTGCGCACGAGTCGTTACGTTAAAGCCGCACGTTTTTGTTGGTCTTATCGTGACGTCTTATCATGAAGTCTTCGTGCTCTTGTCTAAATTGTGTAATATGTCGATATGTGAAAGCCGTGACATTTATCTGTCAGTCAGTATTCTATTTTTCTACATTACAGATTGTGACTTGTGACGTGTAACTGTTCCCAATATGTCTACATAATATATTCAGGAATTTTTATATATTTCTAAAAAATAATACTATTTACATTTCAGCATAAGTGAAACATAATTTACATTTTATCATAAATGCATAAATATTATTATAAAATACACTGCACAGCATTACATATTAGAAGATAAATGAAATGTAGTTTCTTTCCTTTGTGCGCTTTTTTTTAGGCACAAAGATTATTGCAGTGGAGTAAGGTACATTTACACAGAATAGATTAAATGTAATGCTTACATTAATAAGCATTGTCAAATTAAAAAAATTATTAATTATATAATTAATAATTATATATCATAAAAGGAAATAAGAAGAAATCAATAAAGGATAATAACGCGCAAATAAAAACATCTTGAATGTATAATCTTCTTTTATAAAAAATTCATAGCTGCTGCGAAATTAGACGTACGTTATCGTGAAAGGTTATCGGATCAGCTGATATTACTACGCTTTGAGTTTAGTTTGCAGCGTAATACAGTTTATCGAGAAATAGAGAGAGAATCATGAAGCCATATCGGAGTTCTAGGTGCTCATATTGGGAGCAGTTATAATACAAGATCGCATCGCTTAACAATTATTGTCATAATTTTTGTTTTCTAATTACTATAGATATTATAGCACCTGCTGTTTATTTTTTTTTTGCTAAAAATTTTGGCTTTTTTAATTACTTATTGCAATATTTTCTTCACGGATTATACGTGATAGCACAATTATATATGTGACTTAGAAAAAAGTTCTGCTATTTTAAATATTTGCATTAATAGATTAATAATCTTAGTCGGGAATTATTTTAAAAAGCTTTACATCCCTGTACCGATCAGATGTCAACCCCTGTTGAAATGTCAAAGTCGCTACGCGAGAATTTCTATTGCAAGTAAATAAAACATTCCACTTCTCTCACATGAGAAATCTTTTGCCTCAGACGACACTTGCCGGTCGGACGAGTTTACCTGCGCGAACAAGCACTGTATCCAACAGCTGTGGGTCTGCGACAACGACAACGATTGCGGGGACAACAGCGATGAGAAAGGTTGCGGGCCGGTAACGTGTCATCCTGGCACTGATTTTGCGTGTTCCGAGAATTATTGCATAACGTCGCGATGGAGATGCGACGGCGACTACGATTGTCCCGATCGATCCGACGAAATAGGATGCAAGGTACCTCGTCTTCATACTGATCCCGTCGGAGTATCGGATGGTTGAAGTGATTTGCGAGATTGTTAAGAGTAAAGAAACTCGAGAGAGAAAAAATGCAATACGATTTATGTAAATATCGTATTGCACGTAAATCTGATGTTTCTTTGGAATTCACTCTCTTAGGATATCCACGGGAAGAAGACGAGCCACTGTGACAAGGAGTTCGATTGCGACGATGGTGTTACTTGCATCCATCAGACTTGGGTATGCGACGGCGAAAAGGACTGTCCTAATGGTGCGGACGAATCCCCACAGAGATGCCACAATGTGACTTGCAGACCCGATCAATTTCAATGCGAAGATCGACGTTCTTGCATCTCGGGTATGCAATATTTAAAGATACAACATTTCCATAGTAAACTGCTTGTAATTATTATTACGTTAAACATAAAATTACAATAAAATACGACAAATTGGTGAAAAATGTTTTCGTTTCACGGGATAATGGCATAATTCAAGTGTGAACAGACTGCAAAATTATATTCAGCCTTAATATTACCAAGATATTGAATTCCAAAAATTAATAAGTTAATCCAAGATGTATATGATTTTTTATATCATTATTTACATAAAGAATCTGTCGTTTTACATAGTCGCGCGAATCGCTCTATAATGCTTCGGATTTTCAACGATTCGTATGTTTAGGTCATCTATACTGCAACGGTAAAGCCGAATGTGCCGACGGAAGCGACGAGAAGAATTGCACGAGCAAAATCATAAGCTGCGATCCGCGAATTCAGTTCCAGTGCAGCGAGGGCTCGTGCATTCCTTTGGAAAACGTTTGCAACAAAAATCCAGATTGCATCGGGTGGGAGGATGAGAGCGCCGAGCTCTGCGGCGTGAACGAGTGTGCAAAAAACAACGGTGGATGCTCGCAGATTTGCGTCGATTTGCCTATTGGTTATCGATGCGATTGCCGTGCAGGCTATAGGCTCATCGACAACCGCACATGCGATGGTATGACCAGAGTTCTTGTTTTGCCAAATGTTAACATATTATTTTTTTAAGTTTCTGGTCTCTCACCGCAACCGTACATTAGATTAGTTCCGCATTGGAGAGATTATTTTATCTTTCAGATATTGATGAATGCTTGGAACCGGGCAGCTGTTCTCAGTTTTGCCAAAATGAAAAGGGTAGCTTCAAATGCAGCTGCGCCACCGGTTATCTTAAAGATCCGCGGAATTTAACACGTTGTAAAGCCGCGGAGGGTCACGCAAGTCTGTTATTTGCCCGTCGACATGATATCCGGAAAGTAGCTCTAGACCGTCAAGAGATGACCGCTATCGTTAATAATACTAAAATGGCAACGGCTTTGGACTTTGTTTTTCGCACTGGAATGATTTTCTGGAGCGACATTAGTGAAAAGAAAATTTACAAGTATGTCATAATTTTCTTATAGCTAGAAAGTCTCTATTATTAAGTTTCATATTGAGAGATATATTGACCGAATGATATGTTCAGAGCTCCAATAGATGAAGGAAATGAGCGCACAGTCGTTATCGAAAACGATTTCACCACATCAGATGGATTGGCAGTTGATTGGATTTACAGTCATATTTATTGGACAGACTCTGGGAAAGATACCATCGAATTGGCCAATTTCGAAGGAAATATGAGGAAGACTTTGATACGAGATCGCATTCAGGAACCTAGAGCAATAGCACTGAATCCATTGGAGGGTTGGATGTTTTGGACAGACTGGAGCGACGAGGCTCGTATTGAACGAGCCGGCATGGACGGCACTCATCGATCGGTAGGAAACGGAAATTATAATGTTAATTAAAAAGTAGTATTAATATTATCGAAGAATATGTTACTTGAACGTCACAAAACTTAAGGTGTCTCTAGAAATCAATTTCAAAGGAACAATTATGTATGAGTCATTAATAAAACATATTAAATGTGTTTTTCAAGCAATTTGCCTTGATTTCTAACAAGAGTCTATTACAGGTGATTGTCGGTAATGATGTCAAGTGGCCTAATGGCTTAACTTTAGACTTGATTGGCAAGAGAGTATATTGGGTAGACGCAAAACTAAACATCATAGGTTCCTGTAATTACGACGGTACGGGCAGACGAACGGTTTTGTACTCTCCCGATAGCCTTAGGCATCCCTTCAGTATAACGACTTTTGAGGATTACGTGTACTGGACCGATTGGGATAAGGAAACGATCTTTAAAGCTAACAAATTCACCGGCAAGGAAGTAGAACCCGTAACGTCGATCAGAACGCTTCAGCATCCGATGGTAGTCCATGTATATCATCCTTACAGACAGCCTGATGGAATGAATCAATGTCAGGCTGTCAATGGACATTGCAGCCATCTGTGTTTGCCCGCGCCTAAAATCAACTCTAGATCACCACTATTGTCGTGCGCCTGTCCTGACGGCTTACGGTTATTACCCGATGGATTGATGTGCGTGGAAAATGGTGAGTCAGTCATGGGGAAAGATATCGTGATTGATGAATGACCTTCCACCACTGAGCTACTATGCTATTTTCAACTGCTTCGTCATAGTAGCCCTTTGTCGTAGTAAACATGCCAATTATTTTCTAACTCTTTTCTATAATTCTGTAATCGTATTTTTAGCATAACGTAGTGTTTTCAAATTATATTAAAAGTAATTTCTTAATTATTGGTAATAGACGTCATACATTACGAATTACAAAATATTTCTCTAAATGAACAAATTAGTTAATTAATAGGCAGTCACGGAAAGTTATTCGTCAATTTATTATAAATATGTTATAGATCTGCAGTATAGTACATTATGAGAATGAAATCTAAATTCCAGATAGTATTGCATGTCGTTGGTGCATTATAATTTATTAATGCTTATTATGCAAGAAAGATGTTCAAAATGTCATTTTTTTCTTTAAATTCCTACAAATCTTTTGTAGTCGGCTAGTTAGTTATTACGCTTGTATGCAGATGTGCGCATATAATTATTAACATCGATATCTCATAAACAGTCGTTGCACAATAACAAATCATCTGTGGCATGATCACTGTTATATAAATTCATAAATAAAACAGTATGATGAAAACGTGCAAGTGCTTGGACATGAAAAAATTATTGCAAACAAAGCGTATATTTTTAGTGCATAAAGTTGATCATTTAGGACTTTAATAAAAAATTTTATAAATTTTTTTTATTAATGTCCTACAGTTGCTTGAAGACATTATGAGGTCATTATTTACATTGTTTCATTTATTTGCATTCGTGTTGCATGTATTTGGGATATTCCAGTTACTACGACCATAGCACCGTCCACGCAAGCACCCATGATGCCGTTCCAGAGGCTCAAGCCTCTGAATGTTACAACAACTGCCAGTAAGTTTGGTTGGATGATATTTTTTCAATACACGCGGATCTTTCTGGGTTATATTAAGCGTTTATCTAATTATATTATCACACATAATTAATTAATCATTTAAACATTTATTAATTCAGGGTGATATATTCTTGGGATACATTTTATACTGGGCTTCATAAAAATCACTAATTAAACTACTAATTATTAAAAAATATATTGATAACTCTATTATTTAAGAGTGAAATATTGAATGCTGAATTAAAAACAATTTTTTTTCCTTTTTAAGAAAATGGAAAGTGGAAATTTTGTTATATTAAGTTGTATACGTTAAATCTATATCAAAATTCTTTATTTTTAGTATGTAGTATCTGATACAAGATATTTCAGATATATGTATATTGTATATATTAGATGCTCTATCTCTCTCTATATATATATAGATTAAATCAATTTGTGACTAATTTAAAGTCAATTTTTCCTGAACAAATACATCAGAAAATTGATTTGCTAGTTAAACAAATTTCCGGTAACTAAATTTTATTCTCTCTTTATTTAATTTAAATAAATCCCTTTCTAAAAAAGGCGTATTAACTAAATATCGAACGTATCAAAATGTTGAAGCCTTTTTTCCATGGTGCTGATTGGCTTAATAAATTTGTTATTTGAGTTACAAATATATGTCAAATTGTAAAAAAATAGAAAATTTAAATTTTTTAATAATTTTTCTCTACGTTTTTATTAAAGAAAAATTGACTTTATGTTTATCAGAAGATCCATGAATAACAAGTTATTTGCTAAATCTAAGAATTTAACAATCTATATATTGAATTAATATTTATTGTTATTTGTTAACAAATTTGATTGATTAAAACTAATTATTTAATTATTTATTTAAAAGATACCCTTTACAATTTATTTTGTAATCTTTTAGGATATAAAATTGTAGATATGATTAGATATATTAAGTGTTACTTTGCATTATACGAATGTGCCCTATGCATGCATTTTTCTTAAAAATGTGCAATTTACTTGATAGCACAGTTAGTGTTTTCTAGATTTAGATTTTTAGTCTGTTCTTATAATTACAACCATTGTATATGACTACAGAAATGAATTTATTAAGTTCTTACTAATTATTTGTATTAACTCTGCTATAGTAATGAATGTGCTGGAATGAGAAAAGATTTTTGGAATCTCTTTACATCAAACATCAACCATACCAATTTATGTTTTGGAATTTTAATATCAAATATGATATTTATAGATCCACTATCCTCAGCAGATGCAGATGGAAAGAGAAATTTAGCAACTGAATCAACAGATCCTGGTTTAGTCGCCGGCATCGTAATAGGCGTAGTGACCTTAGGACTGTTATTACTCGCACTGGTTGCAGTACTGTGCTACAGGCATTATCTTCATCGTAATGTTACTAGCATGAACTTCGATAATCCCGTCTACAGAAAGACTACTGAAGATCAATTTAGTCTTGAGAAAAATAGATTCCCGCTTCCTGCAGCTACAGTTGGAGAGGAGGTAAAAATAATCATTAACTATAATTATTTTAAATTAATTTTTACTTAAAAGATTTTAACAGATAATTTTTATGGATTATGGGAAAAATTATAAATATATTTTTGACGGATAAAATAAAATTTCAGAATATTTTTTTATGTGAAAAGTTTTACCATATTATTTGTTTCAGGCTCAAGAACCATTGACAAGTCCTGGAACAAATGATTATGTTTAAGGCTCAGTCTGTCAATATAAAGGGTTTAAACAGGCTACTGAAGTACTATATCGACCAAGTGATAAAACCATGTAAAGAAAGATGAGGTATTTGCGTTGAAAGAGCCTGTCCAAACGCATCATGCCTGCGCTCGCTCGCAAGCCTGCCAACCAACTGTGATTATGTTAATTTCTTTTGTATCTATTTCTTTACAAACTTTAGCACTTTGTCACTCAAATATATGTATATTATGCGCGCAACATTTAGATTTGCTCTAGGACGTAAAGGGAGAAATATCTCAAGAAACTTGCCAAATAACCGATCTTATCTTCATGTAGCCAAATAGTTTGCTAAGGTCTTAAGATTCCTACTTAACAGTTTTCCTATTAAGTAACATAATTTGTAATATAATACTTTTTAGATCGATTTAGCATGGCCTGGCGCATGTGGCGTATGATTTTACATACGCTATGTATATTAAGAATATTAACTTGTTATTGTTTAATTATTTATTCAGAGATATGCAATGGACATTTTTTGGGTAGAATTTCTGCGTAAGATATTACTTTTTTTAGTAATAATATCTTGCACAAGTCATATGTAAATAATGCGAAAAATCTCAATCGTGTATTATTAAAATTATTTAAAATTATTTAAATTATTACGTGGGTTAAAATGCAATATGAAAGTTATAACAATTAAATGCATGCTGTGAAACAAATTATCATCCGACTAAAACGGAATAAGAGGCTATAACTATTATTTTCTTTCATCTTGAGTTATTGTAATTCTCTTTTGTTATATAAGAAATAAAAATCATTTTTTATAAAAGGCACATTCAGTATGTGTATATATATATCTATATATCTAATCATGTTTTTTTATTATTAAAGGAAAGTTCCCTATTATGAGATAAGTTTTTAATATGCGATAGTGGGGTTTCTGCTAAACTAATAGCTCATTTTTTACATTTTTTTTTTAATTTTCAGAAAAATTAATATTTAAATTAGATTTTACATTTCAGCACCTTAAAGCTTATTAAATTTCCTTCAAAATGACCTACTATATTTTTCAATTCTGCTCACTCCGATAATCACACAAAATAGATATGTGGTATCTCATAATAGGGGACTTTTCTCTATATGTATATTGTAGTCTTCTCTGTAATTTAGATTTAAGAGTATATTTATACATAATCCGCTCCATGTTAATTATTCAAAAACAAAGTTGAAAATCGCGAATGATAGAAAAAATATATGCTCAGAAGAAATTTCTCCTTTTATGTCTGCGTAATGCGTACAATGCCATGGACATATGTGACATATGCATAGACATATGTAAGGACTTTCCAGCAACTATCTGTATATTGATGGGTGGTCCATATCACGAAGAAATCGCTCCATTTACAAATATTATCGTTTATGTAGTAAAACGGAAAGAGCATTGTTGTAACGACTTGAGCTCAATGACAGTAAGTGTGACTGTGCGTTTGTTAAAAGGGAACTGTTGTCAAGTACTTCAATCTACTAAAGAAATCAGTGTATTTGTATAGAATTATTGCGTCGGGCTTAAGAGTTTTATTTACTTCGTAAATATCAATATGTATGTGTATATATGTATGTAAAAAGTGTAGCAAAAATTGAGTATGAAAGCGCTGCAACGGAAAGCTGGCGAAAAATTAAGCTATGGAAATTTACGTAGCTTTTATTATTCTGAAATTCCTATATACATATATACACATATATATAATATAATATTACTATAATAAAAATGATTAAATGTGAAAAAACATTTTATGAGATAAGATTATTAACAAATATAATATTAGATTGGTGAAAAGGACTATGTACAGTTGACAGATAGCGGATTGTTCTCACAAAAAAAAATTGTGCCAACAGTTTCATGCTTTTGCTGAAACAAATTGATTTACAAGTCAATAATTTATATACATTTTATCTGGTCTTGTTTCTGTGGGACCAAGGAATTTTGTACAGGAGATATAAATAATATTTCTAGCTTTCATCATAAAGATAATCTATATAACATTAAACAATTGTGCCAAATATGGAAAAAAAAGCTGAAATCGAAAATTATGCATTTTACATTTTTTTGTAAGAAAATTTACGTATATTTACAACTCGACAATTTAACTTCTATATTGATTAATGAATATCTTTCTACATGGTACCAAGCCAAATTCTATCGATTCCTCCTATCTACGACCAGCTGTCTGTTAACAGGAACATGGTGTAATTGTAAGTGCAAGAAGCAAAGTCCAAAATTAAGATATAGAGGCTTGGTGGTAATTTTAATCAAAAAATAGGAGTGTGTGTATGGTGAGAGTTGCAATTAACTGTGTAAATCGTCAAGATATAACGTCCTAGCCAATTTATCCGCCAAAATCGTGTCAAACATTATTTCTATGCGACGTATGTACATGTATTACATATATGTACAATGAGATTTTAAAATAGATCATCAAATTTTGTAGTTATATTCTTTCGGTCAGTTTAAAATCGAAAAATAATCGACGCGCAATTTACTAAGTTGAAAAAAGTATATAAAATCCACACCGAAATATCATTATTAAGCTACTACCAAGATCCAGCTCGACCGAAAATGGCATTTTTGTTAACTGTAAGATTCATATTGGTCCTATTTTACTTATTGAAGAAGAAAAGTAATTCCATATTTATTAAAACATGTGTACAACATTTGATAATTTATTTTAGAATCATTCTATGCATATACAAAGTGAATTAATGCTTGTATCTGAAATATTTTTGTTATTTTTCATGATATACGAAAACTTTTAAGGATAAATCGTGTGATATAAGAAAGAATGTACTCATACACAGATCTATAGTATAATTATAATTATAATAATTATAAGTGAAGATGTTAAGAGATATGAAAATAATCGACATTTCTTTACGCGAAACTGTATAAATTTTCATGCATAAATTAATTTTTTTCATTATTTGGCGTACAAAATGTCTCAACTGATATAAGAAAGAAAGATATAGATACATTTGAAACAAAGATTGTATTACAAGCAATTTAATCTGAGCAAAAATGGCACTTTTTATCGATTAATGAGATATGATCTTATTATACAATAATCGAATACTTCGAACTAAAATATGACATGCTGCATGCGTGTGTTTGATTTTTCATTTTCGTTTGATTTTACCACAATATTTTTATAAGCAGAATGATAAGAAAAGCCTACATAAAAAAGATTGGCTCCACGTTCAAAACATTAAAGTAATTTTCATATACTGTATATATCTTACATCTTGAGAATTCTCATATTTCTTGAAGACAACAAAATTGTTTTAGATGCAAACGTTTAGAAATGATGAATTACTTTGTGAGCATACGAGGTACACACTTGCGCGTAACGTAAATATACTTTAAAAGAAATATATATATATATATATATATATATATATATATATACACACACACACACACACACACACATATAATTTATTATAATGATTGTATAAATAAAGTATACAACTAAATTGCAGTAACGCCACGTTATTATCATACCTATGGAAGATTGTGAAATGTAAAATTTGTAAATACGCCTATTTGAAAATATAAATAGTGAATCATTTCTCTACTGAGTTGTGAATTTTCCCAAGTTTTTAAAAGAGAAATATAGTAACAAGCAGTGCTGAAACATTACTATATATAATAGTTTTAATTAATTAGATAAGAGAATCTCTAAAGATACCAATTCAAATAGTTTATGAATTTCAAGGGATCTCTGTCTCTTAACATTTTTTATTCAGATATATACATATAATCAACCGGTTGAAATTCTACTTACTTCTGCTTACGGCCAACATTGATTCTTACCTCTACAGTTACAGACGGCCGAAGCGAGCAACGCGATTAGTCAAAACCTTACTGTTACGTTCTACGGAAAAGTGTGTGTGCCCTGTTTAAAGACGCGCGCGCCGAGTACGATACGATTTTCCGATTGGTCCGTGCCAGTGGGGGGCCCCAGTGTCCACGAATACGAAATCGTAGCAGCTCGCTCATGGTGGAAGGTGGAAGGTGGAAGGTCTGGTGGAAGTGTCCCTCGCTCCTGAGTCCTGCCTGCTGTGTTGCGTAGTAGGTAAGGTCGTACGGTCGTGTTCGGAAGGTGAACGCGTGTTGAAAGGGCTCGTCCGAGGAAACGGCATGATGATCAGCGGTACCGGTTCACCCTTTTACGTGTGGCGCACGGCCGTGATCGTGACTGGTGAACGTAGAACTAAGTGTATCAGCAGTGACGATGCGTTGTGATCTTAGTTGTCGTTGTACGAATAAGTCGAGGCCGTCGTCGTCGTCGTCGTCGTCGCAGCAGCAGCCGCCGCCGCCGCCGCCGCTGTCACCGCCGTCGTCGTCGTCGTCGCCGTCGCCGTTGACGTCGCCGACGTCGTCGCCGTCGCCGTCATCGGTCGCGCGTTGTCGTCGTTACTCACCTCGGTATTTGGCACCGGCATCCCGACACCGTCCGTCGTGGAATGGCAGCGGCCCTAAAGAAAAATCACTCACGCAGAAGATTGGCCGCCCTCACATTCCTGTCCAACATCTCTCTCGACGGCAGTCACCGGGACACCAGGTTCGCCGTCCTGTCACGCAGCGGGCCGGTTCACGCGCGCAGGCACAGCGATGGCCAGTCGTCGTCGTCGGAGCAGCATCATCAGCAGCAGCAGCAGCAGGCGGTGCTGGAGGCCGTGTGCCGGAGCGCCGACTTCGAGGCCTCCGTGGAGCTGGATCCGCCCGTAGACGTCTGCCCCCAGGTGCCGGAGACGTCGCACGACTTGCCGCAGAGTGAGACGACGATTGAGCAGAACAACTCGCCGCAGCCGGCGCAGAAGAGCGCAACCGATCACAACTCCTTCAGTTCCGATTCGGACGGACTGCTCACCCCCGCCAAGGCAGCGGTTACCATGTTCTTGGAGCAGGAGAGAAGTCACTTGCAGTTTTCTTGCGGCATGCACAGTTCGTTCAGAGAACGGTAAATGACCTTCGCTCCGCTCCCTCCGCCCTCGTCAACCCTGGTCGTTTATGTTTCATTTGCCATGCCATGTTTCATTAGCGTCAATAGCATCAGTCCGGGTCTGTTTTCTATTGCTGAACCGGCTGCGCTAGTTCAGAGTTTATCTTTTGCCTTCCAGTGTGGAGTAAGAAAGATAAACTCTGAACTAGCGCTGCTAGCTGGTTAGAAAACAGACCCAGACCCTATGTCAAAATATTCGAGCGACGTGATCTGTTAGTATGACGTAACACAGGTAACGTTTTGCTCCGAATTATTAACAGCTGAACGCAAAGTCGACAAAGTTTAACACGTAAACTACATTGAGTGTTCTGTTATCTATATGAATTGAGATTTTTCTCTTATCTTGAGTAACATGTGAAAACTAATTTTCTTTAGAATTTCTTTTCCTCCAAACGAGATATCGCTTATCACGAGTAAATTAATAATATATTTTTTATCTTATCTTTTAAGTCTTTGTTTCCGAAATAGGTCGCGATAATTCATGATAATAGAGCTGATTGAACGTTAAAAGTAAACAGTTACATGTATGTATATATTATTTAAAAAATTTGTAATATGAACATTTTTAGTGTAGAGAGATGATTTTGAATTAAGAATGTATATTCTGTAATAAAATAATTTATTAACTGGCAGCAAGGGAGGAACAGGCGGCCACAGGCTATATCTTTCGAAATGTTTCAAATATGTTCTAAATTATGCGTATCAAATTCTTTAAACATCCTTTTGATAAGAGAAATCCCAGAGTAATTAAACACGTATGAAAATCTCTGCGCTATAATGTTCCATCTCAGACTGTCTTGGTACAGATAGGATTGAATGACACTTAATGGATTCAGATAACATTATCAAAAGCGTCTACAGTATCACAAACAAAAACATCGTGAAACTTGATTGCATTCCGTCCACACATTGCGCGCATATCTGGTGTATAATTCGTACATACTATGTATAATTATGATTTTTTTTTATTCAGCTGAGGTTTCTTAACGGATTTTGAAATTGTTTTGACATTTTTTATAAACAAATGTGTAGATGAACAGATTTTACATAATAAGAAATTAAATTGCAGTGTTTTTTAATTAAATTTTACGAAGACAAATAAGATCTTATCTTTTATTTTATTTTAAATTAAGCCTTGTCTTGCAGAATGTCACTTTACGAATTAGTTATTTTTAGAACTAATTATTGTATTTAAGATCAGAGAAATTAAGATAATATTACTAAATTAATTTTTGCTAGTAGCAAACTGACTTCAGTTTCTTCAGAAAAAAAAAGAAAGAATAGTGTTACATAAATTTATCTATTCTTTGAATAATAACACGCATTCTACACATATACTTATGTAATACAATGTTTTATTTAATGGAAAATTATATTCTCAGAACGGGGACTACCGGAAGCGAATATTCTTTACCAGAGAGACGTGTGGGCTCTCTACAATATAAGAAGCGCATAAGTCATCAAACATCTACGCTTTCGGAAGATATTAAGCATCAATACAATAGTAGCAACGAAAGCATTGGCTCCATACACTCGAAAGCACAATCGTTAAAACCAAAGACAAAGGCAGTGAACAGTGTGCAAACTGTTTCTACAAATAGTAGCATAATACCGGAGATTACGAAGGAATTGCGTTTGATGCAACGACCTGTGAACGGCTGTAAATTTGGGGATGATAGAATGGTTTTGGTATCGAACCAACATGTGCCATTTGTAATATTTTCTGCTATTCCATACAATAAAGGACAACGTTCCAGTTGGTAAGGCTCACATGGATATCTATGAAAATATTTAACTTGTATATATTAAAAATTATTCTCTAATATATATGTATTTTTTTTTTTTAATTTTTATCTTCTGCTATTATCTATCTTTTTTAGTTGTAGATGTTTAGTTTATACTAAACTAAACTAAATTTTAAGTTAAAATTTTAATTATGAGAAGATTTGGAAAAAAAGTTACAACTTGCTTTAAAATTTTCGACATTAAATATGTTTAAATTCACATATCTTATGAAATATTAATAATGTTAAAGGAAAATATAATAAAATCCAAAAATATTAAAATATTTTTAAATTTATTGTTATCACTTTTATTTTTTAACTCAGCTTATTATTGTTTTGTTGCCTGTAGATTGTTTATACTTTGATTACAGTTTCTATGAATATATTTGATACTACTTTTGGATAGTGTCTGATATAATAGTTTTAATAAAATTACATTATGATATTATGATGATTCACAGGTCAGAATTACGTAAAGATACATGTCGAAGGAAAAATGTGTCATCTCAAAGACCATTATCAGCAATTAATGACAGTATTGATCCATTTAGGTTGCTGGGAATAGAGCATGCTAAGGATGGCCAAGTATTAGAGATAATTATTTTATCCCTCTGATTCTAACATCAGAAAATTAATCTAATGCTCAATTATTTATTATTGATTAATTTTGTAGGAAATATCTTACGGGCAACTACTTGTACCATCTCGGCAATTCCTAAAGGATAAAAAATTGAATCTAATTGAGAACGAACCTATGGAACTTACGCATTTTATACCTAATAAACATCATGTGGTACAAAGGTATAGCAATAAATATGTTTATTAGTAGAATAACTTATTTCTCCTTTATATGTTTAATTTGATATCACAGTTAATATAACTGAGTGTACTGTGTATATACACGCATATGCACACACATACACGCACACAAACGATATATGTTTATTCTTTTTTTTTATATATTGTTTTCATTCGTGTATCCTATACATCAAGCTTTTAGCTAAGGTTTAGAGTTAAAAGAAAATCATGAAACAAATCGACCTTTTAACTTTCTTCAATATATGAGATGCTTAGCTGTTACTCCCTTAAAATTGAAGAGTATAATTATATTCCTCCAAATATTTATAAATAGAAGCAAACACTCTGGAATTTTACTATTTATTAAAGAAATTCTCATCTTAGCAGTCATTTAGTAGTTTGTAGTTTCATAATTCGTAGCTGCAGTACTGTCTAGACATCTTTTAATCTCTTTCAGTATCATAGGTAATGCATAGATTCATATATCATATATTTGTTTTTGTAACAAAACATCAACCATCTTTTTGCAGGACAAAAACAATTACTTGGAATGTGGATCACAAAAAATGGTAAAAATTATTGTACAATATATGTGTAATGAAATAGAGAAATGTTAGATAGATTTAAATGTACGGCGTACAGATACAAAAGTCTACAACAAGTATATTTCTTAAAATTTTATTATAATTCTGGAAAAGATGTGTTGTAAAAATCAATCATTAGATTATTCATAATCATTTTATAATCTGTACATGGTAATGATGATGATTACATTTTATAAGTAAGAGATATAATAAATATTTATTTTACTAATACATATAAAAATTTACAGATATTATAATTCTACTTAATAGAATATAAAATTTTTTTATATTCTAAAGTTTATTATACTAAAGTTTATAGTAAATAAGTTATATTTAAAAAATATTTTATTCACATTGTGATCATGATTAATACATATGTATATATGTCGATCATATACAAAAATTACATACATACATCTTTTTATATTATTCACTAAAATGTCTAATAAATGTGCACACATCGCAGAATAGTTTCACATTACATTTTTGTTATATATATGAAGAAAAAATACTTGTGCTACTTATAAGCATTTTAAAATTATGTAAATGTAGCATGTGTTTATATGTATTCATTGTATATTTGTTACATCTGTAAATAGCATTCCAGAAGTCTCTTATACATTTTCTAAAATAATAATTTTTTTTCATGAATTTAAAATTAATTTTTCTTAGTGAAAATTGATTAGCAGACTGATTATTATAATAATTTTTAAATTTTATACATTTATAATTTAGTATCAAAATAAAATTTTAACGTAAATATTTTTATTACAATATTCTCTTACTTGTGATTAAAAATTAATAATCTCTCAATTTTAGATTATTCTTAATACTTTTCTTTAAATTCTAATATTCGTTAATGAGAGAAATATAACAATTCTGGAGCACATTGCATATTGCATGTCAAAAAATAAAATAATTTATATAATACATTTATAATATATATATTTTTTAATTGTAGGTGTCTTTCCTATGATACAGCTACAAATCGTGCTCATTATATAACTTCCGAGTCTCCACCATTGTCTTTTAGTGGCGATTCCAAAGGTGAGTACAAAAAACATAATTTAAATATCTTATCAAATTGTACAAGATTAATATTACGTATAATTATTTTACTGCGTGTTATTACAGTCTATGAATGGGATGAACAATCTGCCCAATATAATCCAAACTTATTGGATGATCCAGAACTTATTGCTGGAAAACATAGAACGTTACTAACCTTTACATCATATATGGTATATATCTTAATTCTTATTGTTTTAATTAATGATTGATGAAAAATTTTGATTAATGCAATTCAATATTTTATGTATATAGGCATCTGTTATTGATTATGTAAGACCTTCCGATTTGAAGAAAGAATTAAATGATAAATTTAAAGTGAAATTTCCACATATTCAACTCACTCTCAGTAAGCTTCGCAGGTATGTCCAGTTTATATATAATTTATATTCTCTTAATTGTGCTATTACATATATATTTTTACAAGTTCTTCTTTCAGCTTAAAACGAGAAATGAGAAAAATAGCTAAATTAGAATATGGTATTGATTTACTCACTGTTGCAATGGCCTACGTATATTTTGAGAAACTTATTCTTCGAAATATCGTGACGAAGCAGACACGGAAGTTATGTGCTGGTGCTTGCTTACTTCTCGCAGCAAAATTCAACGACGTGAAAGGCGATATTCTTAAATCCCTCATCGAGGTATCTTTATCGTGTATTATGTAATAATAAAGTTTTTACACCAATAATTACCATTACTATTATTTACAGAGAATTGAGGGTGTATTCCGATTAAATCGCAAGGACTTAATTACGTCTGAGTTTGCCGTGTTGGTAGCTTTAGAATTTGGTTTGCATTTGCCAACATGGGAAATATTTCCTCATTATCAGCGATTGATTTATGAATCTTGACATCCTTTCGTATCATTCTTTTCACGCAATTTCAAAACTTCCTTATGAGAAAATCTCGGAGCGGTAAAGCATATCTGTAATAAATAATCATAATGTCTGAAAGCTGTATAAATAATCTTCGAAGCAGTACATTTATGTATGACATACTTTTTTTTTTCGTCACTTTGAATTAATTCAGTTATACATATATGATTTAATGGAACGGACTATATAAGAAATAATTATGATTGAAAGAATAAAATGGGAATATAGGTTTTTTTTCTATTATAATTTGTTTTGCAAGTTACCAATGTAGTAGTTGCTGCACGCTGTGAATATTTTATTATTTGAATAATCTTATCTATCTGTTCGAATATCGGTAAATGAATGATGTTAAAACTAAATTACGTTTAATATATATACTATCACATTATTAAAATATTTGTTTTATAAGATGTAGATATTAAAGTTATGGAAGTGAGAAATTTGTGAAATATAATTCGAATTGTCTTATGAGAGATATACCAGCGGTTTTGTGATATGCAATTCTTTCTAGATAAATGCATACGATAGTTTTAAAATAAGCTTGTTTTACTGATTACACTTTTTTATATATTTCACTGTTTCTGTGTTAAAATATATAGCTCTAATCAGTTTAATAATAAATAATTTAATAATAAAAATAATATATAGCAAGAGATTACAACGAGCTAAATGACCCTCTTGTTTAAAGTAAAAAGAACATCAGATTAAAGTGTTTGGATTGAAGAAAAATATCAAACAGTATTTTCTTTTTTTCTAAAACACAATTTTTATCTAAAAATTATTTTTTAACTGCAAGAGTTATTTAGTTGACCTTTAAGTATGTCATTCTTTCACTTTTTCCGATGGTATACATTTCACAAAACTGCTGTTCTTATTTTAATTGTATAGATTTTCTTTTTTTTTTGTAAAAAAATACTTTCTGAAAATATCTTAATATAAAATTGCTGCAATGTGCGTACGAAATAATCAATAGAAACTTGGTATTTCTTGGTATTTACAAATATAATAAAACAGAAAATATGTCAACGTGACGCTACAAATGCTTCGAAGCATTCCTTTTCTCTTTTTTTTTCAATGAAGAAAGAAGGAGAAGATGAACGCTCCAAAGCATTTGTAGCGTTACGTTGACCGTAGCCAATATGAAAATACTTAAGAGAGCATTTCCTACAACTCAACACGATTAAAGCTTAAAATAGATGTACTTATATGGCAGCAAACAATCAGATAAAAAATAATATTTCGCAATAGTTATCTGTATTCTTTGAACTAATAATGTCATATTAATGCTACAGTAGAAATATCCATTTATATAACAACGATTATATTTATAATACAAAGTTAAATTATATGGCATGCATGGAAAAAAGGTCTTCATAAATATTTACTCAAAGTTATTATAAATATCATGTGAATTTGATACATTAAATTTCTTCAATTTTTTAGTTTTTTATGATTTACTTTAATACCAAAAACACATATGTTTTATGCATCAGTAAGAGTGTTCTGATAAAAGTTATATTTCAAGTTTATAATTCACACTAATAATATATTTTTACAATATCCATAGTGATCAAGATTATATTATAAGTGTTATTAGAATATGACTATGTCTTGTTTTGAAATCCTGTTTGTTTTGTAATATAGAAATAAGTTGTTTTTAATTATATATGTATATATAAAATTAGGTATATATTTTATCACAAAGTAACACGTAACCAACATTTTATTTTTCATTAATGTCGATTTTCGTGTTTTCTTCATTTTAATTATTGATATATTCTGATCGTTGTAAATAACACAGCAATTGAATGTAATAAAAATAACCTCTTGTAGCATTATAAAAAAATAAGCGATATTCTATATTATATACATATATTTTATCACTTAATTTTATTTAAGCTCAGCCATATTCTTTTTAGATAATGCTAATATATTGCGGATATTTTTCAAATTAAACATGTA
>NW_020222718.1:50927-90814 GCF_003070985.1 Temnothorax curvispinosus
CGTATATTCACAGTTTCAAGAAAATCCTAAGAAAATCGATTTTCTCTCGTATAAGGACGAGAGAACGTCCTTTAACAGTTGCTACGTGCCGGAGGGGTGCGTTGTTCACGACCGAGAATGCCGCACGCCGATTGGTGGTTTCGAATCGCGCTCACCGCGCGTTACCGTCGCGATTGCGATCTCGCCGCGCGCGACAGACTCCTTTTGTCGCGCGTCCCGCGGTTTCTCGCGACGCCTTGAGGCCCCCCGCGAATCTCGAATCGGCGAGGTCGAGGCGGCATCGTCGCGGCAGCGTCCATCGATCCGGCTCAGTCGTCGATCGTCCACGCGTCACCCCGCACCGTTCGAACGCGACCAATCGTGCGTCGCTTGCGCGTTACTCGACCGGCGATTGGTTAGGTGAGGCTTGTGTCGCGTTGAGGGGCTATCCGTGACGCTGTTTACCACACCGACCACACGGGCCATCGATGCACGCTCACGCTGGGACCACCCGTTTTCTTTTGAACGCTCAAACGTGTCGCACGAGCCGACCCGGCCGGTTGTGGTCTGTGGAAATTTTGTGTCGCCCGGAGCATCGAAAAATAATCGGATCCGAGCCCGTGGCCGGAAATAACAAGGAGGAATCGCAAGGTAAATGTTATGGGACGGCGTGGTAGGGGCGGTGGGGCGAGGTGGAATATTTACTGGGATAGAGACGTTTAACGCGTGGTCCTGGTTCGTCATATTTACATGCGTACCAATTTCCCACACGCCAGTTCGATCCCGGCGACGCGCAAAGGGACCGATTGTTATCGAGCCTATACGTGACTAAGTACGAGGAGAATTTTATAAGAGGAAGGGCATCTCGCTCGGTTTCCCGAATCCATTCCGATCGTGGAGACGAGCGTGGAAGCGAGAAATTGGGATAAATCTCGTAACGTGATCGTCGCGCGCGCGTGAAAAGTAAGGTGATACATATCAGGACTGTTCTTTTTCGGCTGAACTTTTTGCACGGTTCGTCTTGCCTCTTCTTCTTTTCGCGTTGGAGAGAAAGAGAGAATAGATGAAACGTGCAAGACACCGGAAGAAGTTTATATGAGAAGAACAGGCCTGTAGCTAGAAGGTTCTTCGTCATAGCGTCCTTTTTTTCTTTGCATACGCAGCAGTTTGTGTACACACACGTGTATATATATATATATATATATTCCGTTGCGGGGTAAGCATAAGTAAATTGTAAGAATGAGAGATGTTTATAGTTCTTTCAATTGCGTTGTAAGACCTGTTGAAACACTGGAGATATATCGTTTCGTGAAAACTTATGGAATATCGAATAATTGGACGACAGAAATATAAATCGCGATAGTCTAGCATAAAATTAATTATGTTAATTTCGATCAATATTGATGAACTTTGATCTCGGTTTAGCTTACTTTTCGTTTTTTTTTACTAATTTTAGGAATTAGTAAGATGAGAATTGATTGTTATATGTAATTTATTTGTTATACGGATTCCACATATATATATACATATATATATACATATATATATGTGTGTGTGTGTGTGTGTGTGTGTGTGTGTGTGTGTGTGTGTGTGTGTGTGTGGAGTCCATATATATATATATTTATATAAACATGTGTCACGGTAAATGTTTTAATTCAGTAAATGTATATACTTACTAGTCAATATATGACATACTGACATACATATTGATAATATAATATATAAGTACAGCAGAAAAATATTATGAATTACATTGATACATTAACATATATGATGCACAATTTTTTGGCTATAATTATATATTATATATTATATATTATATTATCAATAGATATGTATGTGCACATATATATACATATACATATTGACTAATAAATATGTACATTTACTATGCATATATAAAATAATTTAATAATTTAATAAGTTTAAAATTACTATTACTACTTGCTGTCTTACTTACTACTAATAGTAATTCAATTTACAGTAAATTTCAACAAATAGTGTAAATTGGTTGATAATTAGTGAAAGTAGACTTTCAAGTAGAAGAAAATAACAAGTGGCATCTGTATAAGGAATAAGTACTATAAAGTGTAAGTTAAATAGAGAGTAAAGTTAATCAGCATTGGTAGAAATCAACATTAGCAGTCTTCAGCTGAACCACAATTGCAAAGTCCATGTCTCCTTGTGATTCTCGCGATACCTAAACACAAATGTGATATAAAATTGTGGCAAAATATTTTTCTCAAATAAATTCTGCTTATTTTAAATATTACCATTGATAGATTGTATAACGAAATAGAATAATTTTTCAGAGACGCCCAACATTGTTAATTGCAATTTTCAACCATTAAATCATAAAGATGTCCAAGCAAGAGAAAAACAGAGGTTATGATTCCTCAGAACCATCGACCAGTAGTGGATATCGCAGGAAACCGTACGACAGAACTTCAGAATCAGTAAGTGGAAACTGAAAAATAAACAGACGTCTTTCCCGAAACATTTAAGCTGAAAACAATAGAGATAAAACAAAATTGTGAAATAGCTTATTATGGCATAACTCTTCTTGTGTTTTTAAAATTTCTTTCCAAATGTTCAAAAACCACTTCTTTTTTTTTTCTCATTGTGATGATACATGTAATTGTTATTTCGAGAACTCTTGCTAAGATTTTTACAGAAAACTGTCTTTCTGAATGTAATTTGATATATAGTAAAAATTTTCAAATTTTTAAAGGAATTTTTTATGTTATTATTCTTGATCCTTGCTTATAGATTAGACCCATTGTACAATTGTACTTTGTACACTTTGTAATTGAATATATTTTTTTGCTTCTTACAGGATCGTTCATCAGTGAGAGGAATAGTCAAGGTTGGTAAGATTTACAATATTTAAATTTTTAGTGTAATATATAAATTATATCGTTTTGTTTGATATATTTAAAACATATCCATGTATATAGAAATCTGTTATTCCAAGAATTTTGCATATAATACTTATTATATAATACTTATTCTTTCTAACGAGAAATTTAGATTTATTAATGCATATTTATAAAATTAAATTTAAAAATTTATAAGAATGTAATAAATATGTTATTCTATAGCAACAGAGTATCAAACGGGAAGCTTCTCCCTCTGCGTTCTCGGAGTCAATGGAAACTGCGAGTAAGTTTTTTTGTAGAAGTCTTTATTATATATTTTTATTATTCAATTTTTTTAAATTATTGATTTATCAACATATATTTTAATAATAAGCTATAAAGGATGTAAGAGATTTTTATATTATTTAGAAACAAGAAAAGTATAATAAATTTAAATTAGTGGTTAAAGTTTTTTATGTATAATTTAAAGGTGATGTCAAGAGCGAAATTAAAAGTGAAGTTAAAAGCGAAAGTGATGATGCATCGCAAAGAGGGTCACGTGGCCGACGTAAGATGGAAGCTATTTTTGTTAGCAGACCAAGTACCTTGGTGACTAAAAAAGGTCAGTATAAAATCTTAATGTGTTATGAAGTTACAGCATGTATCTATATATTACAACGTATGTAAATACGGCAAAAGGCAAATAACACGATTTTTATAACACTTAATTTCTATCAATTTACAGGTACTTCTGGGACACCAAAAATGCTGCTAACAAATCACTTCAGATTGCCCACAGTACCCAATTGGTGTCTTTATAAATATCGAGTCGATTTCGAACCCGACGAAGAGCGTACACATATTCGCAAAGGCATGCTTAGACTTCATAAAGAGAAAGTTGGTCCATATATTTTTGATGGTACCCTCTTGTATACAAGTACCCGTTTACCAGATGTAAGTATATCAGTACATTTCATACTGCTGTACAAGCAGGTATGCGCGGCTAAGCATTTTTACAAGTACGTATGAAAAATTTCAGAAAATGGAACTGATGTCAACGAGACAATCCGATAATGCACCTATCAAGATTATTATATGTTTAGTTGGAAATATGACGCCGGATGATCCGTACTATAATGTCATTTTTAACATAATAATGAGAAAGTGCTTGGAATATTTGAAATTGCAATTGGTGGGCCGTGACTATTATGACGCTAGAAATAAAGTTAGTATAAAATTTATATGGATATTCTGTATTTTATTAAATGGAAAATTTAACAATTATAATAATGATTGTACTTTCATGTAGGTTTGTGTAAATCAACACAAATTGGAATTGTGGCCTGGATATATTACATCCATTAGACAATATGAACACGACATTCTACTGTGCGCCGAAATATCACATAAAGTGATGCGTCAAGATTCTCTGTTGCACATGTTAATGGATATCAAGAATCGCAGTAGTAAGGACTATAGAGTAAGATATTAATTTTTATTTGTATATTTAGCATTTTTATCATTTAGCATTTATTTAAAAAGTAATATAGAATATAATATAATTTAAATATGTGTGGCATACTTCATGCACGAGTAATTAAATTAAAAATCGTGTTCTTTACATTTGTCACTGTCACATAATAAGATATTAGAAAATATTAAAGATTTTTTAACATTTTTTTTTTACATTTATATTTTCGATTTTATTTTTATAATTTCGAAAATTTTTTGAAATTTAACGCAAAACTTTCTGCTTAAAGTTGGTACTTGGTACAGATTATACATTAGTATATTATATTACATGTTTATTCTAAAAATAAGAATTATATGCATTTTTAGACAGAGTTCGGTCACGCTGTAGTTGGAATGATGGTACTTACGGATTATAATAATCTTACATATCGTATTAACGATGTGGATTTTAATGCGAGTCCTTCCTCGAAATTTTCTATGAAAACTGGTGTAGAAGTGTCTTATCAAGATTACTACTGGAACAAATACCAGATTAAAATACACAACGTCACCCAACCAATGTTAGTAACGAGAAATAAGCCAAAACAACGAAACGCAGGTCCAGGAGACTATGTTTATCTAGTTCCTGAATTATGTCGCCCTACAGGTACTTAATAAATTATTTTTTTTAAATTTAATTTAATAGATATATAATAGATACACTTGTGCTTTGTGTATAAATTTGTGTATATAGATAAATTTTGTACTGACGGAACTTTCTATCTTTCAGGTTTAACTGATACTATGAGAGAGAATTTTCATCTTATGAAAGCATTAGCTGTGCATACTTGTATCTCACCTGAATCTCGTATTGATAAACTGATGAGATTTAATAGCAGACTTCGTCAAGAGCCTAAAGTTATGCAAGAATTTAAGGATTGGGATATGACGTTAGATAGAAATTTACTTGAAGTTCCTGCTCGTGTATTGCCTTCTCAGAAACTTGTATTTGCTAGAGATATGATTAAGTGTGAGAAAGGAGAATGGTCAAGGAGCATGCAAAGACAACAATTATTACAGTGTAAGGAATTGAAAAACTGGGTAATAATTGTACATAGAGGATGTAATATAGAGGTGAATAATTTTCATTAAATGGATATTAAATATATCAAAATAAAATTGTGCGCATATAATTGCATATGTATATACATGGTTTTTAATACGAAATGTTCATTTTAATAATTTAAAATTTTGCAGCCTTTTATAGGTAAATTAATGCAAGTGTCTTCTGGAATATCTTTTATGCTTCGAAGTCCGCATATAAAATTGATAGGCGATGATAGGGCAAGCACATATGCTGAAGTACTTGAGGGAATTCTTAGCCAAAGTACTCCAGATTTAGTGTTCTGCGTGGTGAGCAACAATCGCAGTGATCGTTATGCAGCTATTAAAAAGAAATGTTGTGTGGATAGACCTGTACCATCACAGGTATTTCTACAAAAGAATATAGATGGGAGAAATGTAATGAGTATTGCTACAAAAGTGGCAATACAAATGAACTGTAAGTTGGGCGGAGCTCCTTGGTCTATTGACAATCCTTTAAAAGGATTAATGACTATTGGTTTTGATGTATGTCATGACTCAAACACTAAGGGCAGAGATTATCGTAAGTATTTTTTCAGTATTAATTTTATGCTCCCTTCCGTTTCTATTTTAATATTCTAATAACAATGTAATTGCAATGTTTTATATCACATTGCTTTAATTCATGTTTTTTTAATTTTATTTAATCTATGCAATATTTTTTATGAACTAAGTAAGTGAAATGATTTCACGATTTGTATAATTATAGTGGCTATGGTGGCAACTGTGGATCAAAAGCTGACAAAATATTTCAGTTCTGTTACTTTATATAACAGCAGTGAAGATCTTGCGGACCAACTCTGCGTAAGTGTGCGCAAGGCTGTGATGGCTTATCGCTCTTATAACAGAGCTTTACCCATGTATATTGTAATTTATCGTGACGGTGTCAGCGAAGGTCAGATTCAAAATGTTTACGAAATTGAAGTTCAAAGTTTGACAAAGAAGCTTGAAGAATTATATTACGGTCCAAATTTTAAAATGATGTTCATCATCGTGACTAAAAAGATTAATATTCGATTGTTCGATTACAAACGTAATCCTCAAATTGGTACTATTGTTGACGATGTTATAACAAATCCGCTTAAGTATGACTTCTTTCTTGTATCGCAACAAGTTAGACAAGGCACAGTTGCGCCTACATCGTACAATGTTATATATGACAATACGGGTTTAGACGCAGAAACGGTACAAACTCTGACTTATAAGTTAACTCATGTATATTACAATTGCTCAAGTACTGTTCGAGTCCCAGCACCTTGTCATTACGCACAGAAGTTATCGATGTTGGTGGGGCGATTTCTTCATCGACCTTCAAGTTCGCAGCTGGAAAATCAGCTGTTTTTCTTATAATAAAAACGATACTAATAACGTTTATTTCAATAAGTTTTTTTTTTTTTTTTCAGTATATGTTATAGATTAATTGAGTATATGCTTAGATTAATTGAGAAAATAAATGTGTTCACGATTTTTTTTTTTTGGTGGGAAACCACGTCAAGTGATTTCCCACTTGATGTACCAAATACTATTCCAAATAAGTATTTCTAAAAGTTAATCCCAAATAAAATAAACTAAGCACATGGTACAAATTGCAATATTTTTTTTTTTTTACATTTAACATTTTACGATTTAGAATAAGATGACTGTTTAAATGTTAAATATGATTATATCAAATGGTGTTTATGAATAGCTGGAGATGCATAATTTAGCAGTGTTATAATAGTTTCAAATATTGTAATGATACAATGTACAATTTCAAGAATCTATCGTACTCAAATGTTATTAATAACATTTTATTTATTGCATATATGTATAGCTGTGGAATATTTTTTGAAGATACTTTTATAACATGGTACATATATGTATATGGTACTTCTAACAGGGTAATCAAACAATTGTTATTTTATTAACACTAATTAATAGTTCAAAGTAAAGAAGTGCAAATCAAGTCATTTGATCTCATTTAGTTTTAAGCAGATTGACTAACAATATTGACTACGTAATAACTTCAAAAATTGCTAATATCTTTAATTATTCAGCCATTTGTTAAAATACTACTAGAATACATTTGTTGAAATACTACTAGAATACATTTTTTTATGTTGTTATGAATGATATAATTTCGATATAATATTTAATAAGATCCGTTAAACTTGGTAGATGTGATTATTTTAGCGTGTAGAAGTATATTTGATTTCTACTGTTTATGATATAGTTCAATGTAAACATATACAGATGTGTTTATATGTGATCAATGTAATAAAAGTATTATGTCGACCATACAAGAGTATCATTCGAAGAAACAATGTAACTCAGATAAATATATGCCTAAGATATAAGTAGTTTTAAGATATCAAGTAGATTATTTCACCAACCAATAAACACATTTGATGGAAAACAACTTGGATTAAAAAGTCTGACTTGGAAAGATCATCTCGAGTCAGATTAGAATTTCAATTTTCTTATCAAATGAGATATCATTAATTCGAATTTCTTACTTGTCTTGAAACACACGAGCTTGATTCCTTTTGTAATTTATCAATTATCATTAATTCTTTATCTAATTCTAAATACATAATCACGTATCTTGATGCAAATTACAGTATTAAATGTACCTTAATTTTTGTAATTAAAAAAAAAAGAAAACGTGGTGCCTCCAAGACGCATTCGTTTTAACTTCTTGCGTTTCGATTATGTTTAACGTGAATATATCTTTTGTTCTCAAGAAGGATAATGCGCGTTTAGAAGGTTATACAAAATTATATTAAAAATAAACGGAGTCATATGGACACAGAATCATGGAACTCGAAGAATTTGCGAGTCTTCAATTGGATAAACCGTTACCCGATGTGAGGGTACGTAATGCTTGTTAACGTTTCCATTCCCGTTCGCCTATTTTCACTTGCACGCGCATACATGTAAATTTTGCAAAGCGAACTTCTTACAATCGGTATTCGAGAACTTCTCCTTGATATTAATGTTAAACAAACATCCGTGCGATTCAGTTTCACGCCTCGTCGACCTCATTTAAATATCCTTACTCAGAATGAAGAACAGTTGCGAAAGCACTCCTTGGATGCTAACTTGGAAAGGAGACCTATAGATAGAGCGCTCCATATTCTCTTGTAAGTAGAGATTAAGAATTTAAAATTAATAATATAATCGAACCAACTGACATTAGTGTTTTTAAATAATCCTCTGCTAATTCTGGTATCTGTGATAAATTTTTTTTTTAATTTCTGTTTCCCTCGTTATTGATATTTTCTTCATTGTTGCACGAGTGCAAAAGTTAAGTACGAGCGTTAAAATTATTTGTTAAAAGTTTCTAATGCTCTCTCGAACTCGGCATGCAAAAGCAATTTTATATATACATTGCCTCGACGAGTCGACCTGTTGGGACCTTGATTGGAAATGCATAATTTGCCTGCGATTGCCGAAACAAGGTCGGCATGGCGTTAATTAAATCTCGCGAACATAAGCGTGTTTTCAAGGTAGCGGATATTCTCTGATATAACGACGTACATGCACTCAAGCGATAATTAACGATCCATCAATCATTAAACTTTTGTAAATCTGCAAGAAATTATTGAAATCTTCAAGTTTACGAGTATTTCAATTTTATGATGTACCACAGTTTCGTATTACGATTTCGTATTTCTTTATAAATCTACATAAGAAAACTATTATAAGATAAAGTGCGATTATTGCATTATAACAGGAACGGCTTAATTTCGCACGAAGCAAACGGATACCTTTTTATCTCTTTCCAATTCTTAGAACTAAAAAGAGATAAAAGACAAATTAAACCGAGATTAAAGTACATTGAGAGATTAATTTACTTGCTAGAAATGAACAAGGGATATGCACACGCTAGTGCGCTATATACGTTTATTTTTTTTTCATAGGTGTAAACTTAAAATATCCAAAACTATTGTTAATCGTTCCGTAGCGTCCTGAAAATTGTGCCTGAAAATAAAATTGCATACAAGACGCAATAATAAGTTTCCGATATTTCCGACGGAATTTGTACGTTCAACGATCCATTGAGTCCTGGCAGATTATTCATCGTTTACATATTCATCGTTTACAGACACGCAATAAACATAATTTACATTACACATACAGTAGATGTAAATTATATTTCCGCCCAACCCTGCGGGGACAACATTCGGCGTGCGGATGCTTTTTCCCCGACGCGTCGGGGCCGGCGCATCGGATTGCCCGATGACGCGATCGTTAAATCATCTTTTGTGCCGCGCAGCGGGTTACGCAACCGAGCGCCCCCGGCGCGCGCCATATGCCAGCCGTGTGCAACGTGCATCGCGGTGCATCGCATCCGCGATGCGTCACGGCGACGTGTGCGACGCACCGATGTGCGACGTGCGACCGTTGTACAACGTGCGCGTCTCCTCGCCCGCCCAGTTGAATTGATGCGTGGGCCGCGCTCGTGTCGGTTCGGCGCGGATTCGTGCGCGCTCCAGTCGCGCTGGTACGCAATCCGGCCGCGAGCAGCCGCGAGTGCGGATTGTGATCGATAGGCGCTCGGAGAGAGAAAGAAGGAAAGAAAGAGAGAGAGAGAGAGAAATCGCGGCCTGCGCCCTGCGCCTCGCTCCCCCCGTTCAGTTGTCATTCGCGTTCTCGCGGCGTTCGCGTGTCGCGCGTGCTTCTCTCGTCCGCGCGCGCTGTCAATGAACACGCGCGTGCCAATCGTGCCGTTCGCGTGAGAGGTATCTTTTCCCGGAACCGCGAACCTGATCGATCCCGCCGCGCTCGCTGGCCGCGACGACGAGTCGATGACTAAGATGCGCCTCGAAAATGCTGCAAGAGGGAGATGAAGCCCCGTACGAGATCGCGTCCGATCCGTGAGTACCTCCGCGTTGTTGTTTTTTTTTTATTTCCCACGCGTGCCCTACCCCCCCGTCCCGTCGGTCGATCGTGAGTTTTCACACCCCCTTCGCCGGGAGTCGAGTTTGTTACCCTTCTCGTCCCCCGCGCGCGCGCGCGCGCTCTTTTCTAAAAATAGCCGCGCGGTCGTTCAAGGAGCGCGCACACGCTGTCCTGTCACAGTTAAGTGCGCTAATTATAGTCCTTTAAAGACGACGTGCCCCGCGCGAGCGTCGTCGCGACGCGCGAACGATGCCAGGATCGCGAACGATTCGCGAAACTCGCCGTGGATATTTAGGTTAACCACACACGCCGCGCGGCTGTCTCTCCCGTAAATTATATTGTGTGTACCTTGGCGCGTGGTATACGGGGTGTGCCGAAAGTCGGACCTGACGGACAATTTGTTATATAAGTTTTTTTGTTCGATGTTTGAGTTGCCTGACCCGTGTAAACGTCTGGAATCACGAAACTTGCTTTACTTGATAATCCAAACATTTTTCTGTGTCTCTGAAACGAACGGGTGATTCACCAAGTTTTGTAATTGATTGGAGGCCCGTCGGGATGCTTGGAATTAAACTCTCGCAAACGACTGAATGTGTTGGCGTGGCATAAGAACTCTGTTTTTGTCTTTCGTTAATTCAGACGTGTCACGGTACAACAACGTGACAAAAGTATTGATTAATTAAATGTGATTGATATACGCTGCCTGAGACTTTTGGTACATATTATATGTATGTGTACATTAATTTGTTTGAAAGTATAGTAATGAGAATAGTAATTTCACGTGTCATGTAAATGAGAAAGCGATCAGAAAAGGCTACGGATGAATGACAGCTGTGTTGGTTCTTAAGAAAGCACATTGACATTTTTTTCTTTTTTTTCACAGGAAGGGAGATGAGATCCAGAAACTTAGTGTTATACAAAGTTTACCAAGTCTTCTAGCTACCGACACGCAATCATGTATGTCTCGAGTGGTACCTAAGATGCAGCAGTCTCTGGCTACTGCGTCAACCGAGTTTCACATAGCAGCGTCATCCACATTCAAAACTATTTTAGAACAAAAATTAGTCAGCCATAATGTTTTTAGTCAGACATTCCTTCAAAGCATATTAAATTCTTTAGAGAGCCGCGACCCAGGTAAACATATTTTATTTTTAATAATTGTTACCTTAGAATGCAGTATTTTGTAGTTAAAAGTTGAATATTTGCCTGTTATCGCAATATCTGTCTCTAACTCTTGTTGTATGTGTCTATGTTAAAGTTATCTGTCATGCATGGTTGGAGACCTTACTGGATGTGATAGAATTACTGCCGGTAGAAGTCATAAGAGCACAGGTTTGTAAAGGCAATTTAAAAAAATTGACATACTTAGCAATCTGTTTAAATAGATAGATGGAAAAGAAAACAATTCTTTCATTTATTTAGTACATATTGACAGAAACCAAATCTGAAGAAACTAATGATATAAATAAAATACAAATCAAGTGTTTGCAAATAGAAACTTAAAAAGAAAGTATTATATATGTACTATAGATCAATGTTTGAGATATTAAATCGCTGTGAATGTAACAACATAGCACTCTTTTGGATGGATGGTAACAAGAACACTCTCACATACAGATTCTTCCATTGACTATAAGTAAGGGACAATTGTCACAACCTATCTACTCCAGGATAACGTGCAGCAGGTTATTGGGAAAGATTTGTACACGATTTGATTCTGCTATGTGAGTATTCAAATATACAATTGTTTTCATAAATTTATGTATAATAAAATCTTGATGTATTTAGTTATTCAAAATTATTCAATAACATTTAGTTAATAGCAGAACTAATTTAGATCATTGACCAGACAATTGCCTATTATACTTTTGTGATGTAGAAGAAATATTTAAACCAAAAATCTATATAAAATATTTAAATAATTTATAATTCATTTTTTATACATTCTATGTAATAAATAAGTGTACTATTATTAAAATTATTATCAGGATACAGAAGGAAGTTCTACCAACGGTGCACTCCCTTTGTCAGGATGTAAGCAGTGAAGTGCGAGCTAGTATCTGTTTGCAGCTACGTTTTGTTGCGGAAGGTCTCGGTGCTGAATCTGTAAAACCTGCTTTACTACCATCTCTTGTAGAATTAGCAAGTGACGAAGAAAGCAGTGTAAGATACGCCTCTGTACAGACAATAGTGTATTTACTACCTCATCTTCAGGAAGGTGAGTAATTATATATTTTGGAGCAATTTTATGTTTTAATAGCATAAAAATTGCGTAAACACGATAACACACTTGACACAAATCAAGTAGCGAAAAGAAATTAATTTGAACATAAATTGTTCACAGATACAATAAAAAATATAATAGCCCCACTTATTAAGAAGCTATGTGAAAATGCAGCTAAATCGGAAGATAATGTGATATGTATAATAGCGCAAGAGCTGGGAAAACTTGTACTTGGCCTAGAAAGTAAGAAGTAACCCTTGTATAGGGGAGAGGGGGGCACTGTAGGATACTTTTTTTCTTAAAGCTCATATCTTTTTCAATTTGCCTAAAATGCATCCTTCTCCCTTATATATTGACAGCACTATGTACTTAAATATTTAAATGATAAGAATGGCATATGTATGTAATGAATATATTTTCAGAGTGTTTATCAATGTTCGAGAAAGCATGGTTCATAAATTACTTTCAACAACTTGCACAAATGGGAATACCATCACTGAAAAAAGAGAAACCACACTTTACGTTTGTAAGTATATATATATATTATAAATTATAAAATAAGTATATGTACATTTATACATCTACAACTATTTGTCTGTAAAATATCCATTAGAAATAATTTATTATTTTAATTTCGTAGATTAGCAGCAATCCTACACAGGATGAAAGATATGTCGAATGCAGAAGACATTGTGCATTTAATTTGCCAGCAATGTTTATTTTCGTATCAGGCTCTTCGGAGGATGTAGATGCAATACTTACAACATTTGATGCACTGACAAGTGATCATTATTATATGGTTCGAAAAACCGTTGCGTGTGGAATTCACGAAGTAAGATTAAATACACTTATTAAATTATAACCATGTGTAATAAAACTATATGTATGTATAATAAAACAATCATTTTTTTGTAGGTGTCAAAGGTCCTAGGGCCGAAAAGTGCACGGATAAAAGGAAATTTAATAAAATTGCTAAAAGATGATTCCGAGGAAGTGCTGCAGGGTTTAATTCCTCATATAGGATTAACGTTGGAATGCTTAGCCGAAAGTCAAGCTCTTGGAACAGATAGAATGGTAATTTAATTTTATCATATAGTTTGTAATTCAAAATAAGTTCCAGTTTTTAAGATACTGTATTATTCATTGCAGGATTCTTCTTTGATGGAAATAGGTAAAGCTTTATTAAAATGTGAAGCTGAAGTTGCGGGTACACACAATTGGAGGCTGGCATCATTAATGCACGCGCAACTAGAGATTTTACCTAAATGTTTTCCCAGTGATTTTATATACTCGTACTTTATTCCAATGGCTTTCTCCAGAATTTTACATGCAGTAAGTCTATAATTTCATTCTTCTTTAAAATTTTATGGTTTTATTAAATGTGTAGATGTAATTTGAAAATTTCAGCGGCCAATACCGGTACGTCTTGCTGCAGGAACACTTTTTCTTCTCCTTCTACGATACAATATGAAACCCATACAAAGAGCAGAACTGCGTAGTAGAATCTTTACAGATTTAGCCAATAATCCTGATTGTTACGTGAGAATGATGTTTGTTCGTATGATGGTCGAAGCACTGGAAATTTTTTCTTCTGTATATTTTAAAGAACATTTCTTCATTGTTTTATTGAATCTGGCTGAAGATCCGATAGCTAATATAAGAATGAAAGTAGTATCTCTACTGCCACAATTGAAAAATCAGTTGTGGATGCCGACCGATAAGAAATTACTGACATCATTGGAGTCGGTCGTGAGACATTTGATCAACAACGAAAAGGATAGAGACGTACTATTTATTTTAAAGAGCGTTACACAGAAGTTAGATGAGATGGATGTCAAGTACGAGGGCCAGAGTGTAAGCAACTTGATGAATATACAATTTATAGGAGAGATATCTTTTTCTGAATACAATGTTTTGTATAGTTAACAACGAAGCTTACCAGACAAGATGTGGAAGATGCCAAAAAGTTGGAAGAAGAAAAGAAGTTGTCGGGAATAGGTGCAGGAAAACCAGGAAGTGGAACTATAGTAAAGAAAGGTATTATTAAATATATGTTATCAGTGATGTGTTTGATGTCTGTTATCTTTATTGATTAAACATTATTAAGTGAAAATATTAGTAAATTACATATGATTAGATAGAGAGATTCTTAACTAATTACGAAATATGACCATGCTCGTACAAATATATCATCAATTACATAATTTATGTTTTGAATTGCGGAATATATTTTATTTGATTATATACAATTTGTTCATTATTTAATAGCAATAAGTGTTCAGAACTTTTTAACTTTTACAAGCAATTAAAAATGAGTGCGTTCCGGCAAGACACCACTACTGAAACGTTACAGTTTTTTCAAGCTTTTTTGCTATATTTTGTAGCGCTATTCTATAGTTAGCGTTACTGATTATTGGCTGTGTAGCGCTACGGTGGCGTTTCAGTAGCGGTGTCTTGCCGGAACGCACTCAATGTTTAATGATGATATTAATCAGAAAAAACTGAATATTTACTAAGAATTGAAATAACTGAATAATATTTGTTTAGGTTGGACAAGAACAGGAACTGATAGTTCTACAAGAGGATTGTAAGTTGAATTTAAATTATATATATTAAATTATTAAATAATAATAACATCGAATCTGTTCTCGGATTATTATATATTATTAAAGCTTTTATTAAATAAAGCTATGCAAATTTATGTTCCAGATCACAGTCAAAAGGTGAGCATTTAATGAAGAATAAGGAAGCATTACATGAAACAAAATCATTACTAATTAAATGTAAGCAACTCATATTATTTAATGATAACAGAAGTTGAGAAGCGGAAATTCGTATCCAAGTAATCCTGTCATCTGTCTTGCAAGTCCAAGCCATTTTTAAAAGTACAAAATTGTTAGCGATTGAAGAAAGTAATTAGTTAATCGGATTTTAACTAATGCTAATCAGAACTTAATTGAATAAAAAAAAGAAAATATGAGATTATTTGTAGCAGCTATTAATAATTATTAATTGTCCTAATAAAATAATGATGTCTTACAGATGGAACTACATCTTCGCGTCAAGCAATCGAAAGCTTAAAAACGAGGTAAGGAGGATTTAACTTGGAAAAGAAATACTTCAGAAGAGTATAAAACTAATGCATGTTTAAAGATAACATAATTAGTTTTATGTGCTTAAATTAAAATTTTACAACTGCTTAATGAATATTTTGGACAGCTAAATATACTTATTGTTATTTAAAGACTTTTTATCAATATGTGCTAAAGTATGAATGAGTGTTTTGTTAACTCTAACTAATTTTAAGTTATGTCTGCTTTATATTTAACAGAATCCAACTAACACATCCTTGGGAAAAAGTAGGGCATGTCAACTCGCATACTAATACATCGCATTTTGACTTTGTGAATGGATCATCTAATGATTATATTACGCCTAAGCCGCAATGTAGCTGCTCCAAGTTAGCAGTATTCCAGGCTCTCCTGACATTGCCGGATGCTTGTGAACAAGAGTATGAAAGCGACTCCCAATACCGTTCATATTACGATACCGACAACGACCACGCAAAGTTTAGAAAACAGTCAGTCCAAGCGAACGAATATAGTCCTTCCGCTTTTACCAAATCTTTTTTTCTGTCGCTTGTAAAAGAGAATAAGCAAGAGCCGCAGCAACATTCCGTACCTACACGGGACTATCCGCATGAATTTTCTACTAACATTAGTGGCAAGGATAGAGCTCCGAACTTCGCCGCTTTAAGGGCACTAACAAACGCAGCTCACTATAATTCCTGTTGGGCTTTTAGCTCCATGCCGGAAATGTCCGTGATGCAGTCAGACGATGAATTCCTGGTAGACGCTGGTATTAGGATACCCACCCAATTCTCCGTTTCTCAAAGTACGTCAAAAATTCCGCATTTGCAAGATTTTATTGCTACAAGGAGGCAACTGAATACTACGATTCGGCCTAGACGGAGCAGCGTGAATTTCGATAAGGGGAAATTTAAGAGACATTCCTCCGTTGAATACGAAGATTGTATGAAACGTGGAACTAGTGAGAGTGACTCGTTGAGAAGCACATCAATTTCGATAGATTATGAAGAGGGCTTGCGACAACGCAACATGGTGAAGGAGAATTTGAGTGACCAGCACCTGTCCAAGACCGATGCGAGGACTAAAAGGTACTCCGCTCCGCACGGAAGAACTAGATTCGGGTGGGACTCTAGCCAGGACAGATCTCTAGACGAGAAATTGAAAAGAAATTCTTTGATACTGGATAAAGACAAATTAAAGTTTACTAACTCTAAATGCGCGCTGGATCGAACCAAACGTCATTCCACGAATTTCAGTTTGAAGCTTCCCGATACTAAAGAAACGAAGCAGATCGTGAAGCGTCACAGTCTGGAAGATCATACCACGGTACGTCGTGCTGTAAAAGGATATTTTTCAACACTGGATGTAAATCATAATCAGGGTCTTAGTAAAATCCCTTTGAGAAATGTTGAATCTCGTAGCAGGACCGCGCCTGCTACCAGAGCATCTAGCCCTGTACACGTAGAATCGCGATTAAGATTTGACATTGAGAACTGTGATGATTCTCGTAGTTCTGCTAATGACAGACATTTGAATAGATTTAGCTCGAGTGACGAAGAGATCGACAAATTATGTAGGATGCTATTATATTCTCAAACGGCACATAGTAGTACAGGAATAACATCAAGAAGTAGGGAAAGATATCCTGTTCACTTGTTGATGAAAAAACTATGAAAAGTATAGTTCTGTTACGTATCACATAATTTCTACAACTCTTCCACAACAACATTTAGCGACTATATACGATGAGCTTTGTATGCAGCTTTAAATTTTCAATAAGAGGTCTAAGCTGATTGAAAATTATACGTAACAATTTCTTTGGAGTTTTTTCTTATTTAAGCGAAGCTTATGATTCAGTATAAATTTGATTAGCAAAATTTTATTTTACGTAACGAATTTTTAGTAAACATATGACATTGCAATCAAATGTATAATGTTCTCACAGTGTTCAATGCCAATAACATATGGTAGAGCCTATTTTATTTATTTTTAAACCATGTAGTCCACAATATGTATTGCTAATTTTGGTTAAATTTATATATATATATATATTTTTAATAATTTGTTGAGACATAAGATTCCAAAAAATCAAATCTTATAAATGAAATTATCTAGAAAAATTTGGCATAACAATCGTTTTGAGAATGTATACAAATTTTAATTATTGACTAATGAAATTAAATTTAACATGTATAACAATCTTAATATGAATTGTTAACGTATCAATTTTTAACATTACCTCTGATCTACTCCACAAGATATATTTTTATAATTTACTGAATAACGTGGCATTTTTTCTATATCGTGCTTTTTCTATATAATAGTTCGTTTTATTTATATCTCTAGATACAAATAATTATAACTTTTTGTTTTATCAAATTTTATATTATTTAAATTTTTTCTATGCAGTTGATTAGAAATATTAAGAGCGTTATTAAAGCCTTTACATTTTGTCTATTTATTTTTAACTTAAAATTAGACGTAGTTACTTTTACAAGCAGTATTTTAAAGTGTTAATTAGTGCAACAAGATGAGCATTTTATTTTATTAGAATATTTATGTCTTATATAATACTGATTGCCTGTGAAATGGCCCTATGTACTTATACGATAAAATAATTATGTTAATTTAGTATTTTATCGATTGAATCACACACACAAATTATGCTTTTCGTAAAAACATTTTTATGTCTCAGAAGAAGTCATATATTCTGACTTTATATTGAAGATAAAAAGATGCGCGTTTATTTTGAAAGACTGCTTTTTAGATTCTGCGATTAAAAATTATATAAAATGAAAAAAGAGAAGAAACTTTTATTTTACTTAAAAATTGCGTATTTAACGATATTGACCTCCGTCACAATAAGGCTATAAGTTCTAATTGTTAATGACACTAAAAATGGTTATTGTTATGGAACTGGATTATTCTAGAGTTTAGGACAAAATATTATCAAATAAAAATAGATTTTGAGTACTCTAAAAGTTAGTACTAGAGTCTAGTCTGTATAAATATAGTCCATGAAAGGTCTGGAAAGATATAGTCATGATTTGAGAAGAGTATATTTGTTATTTTTTTTCTAATCCATAACTTTTTTTGTATATTTATCTTAATATAGTTACTATTTTCAATAATTATTTAATTTAACGTTAATCATTTAAGTTAATTGTTTATATTTAAAATTGACCAAAGACTATAAGATGGTATGATCTAATACTCTAATAAAAACAGAAATTTCTGTACGAATTACAATGATATGTTTAATATTTAAGAAAAAATGTTTAATTAATTTATGATTTAAAATAAATATTAAATTATATTAGTTACAAACAAAAAATATATACTAAGATATTAATAATTTATACATTGAAAAATACGAACTTTAAGTGTACATACGTTCGGTTTAATTTCAGTTTAGATTGCACAAACCTCAAGTTATGACTATATTTCCCATAAATACGTATGTGTATATATATATATATATGTACATATGCATATGTACTAAGAATATTCCATTAAAAGTAAATATTTTTTAAACAACGTAAAAATTATCGGTTTTTTTTAATTATATTGTTTGTATGAAGATCAAGATAGGTAAATAATATATTTTTTATCTCTTATATTGAGATTTGATCAGCTCTTAATAAAGAAGGTTCTACGTAGCCATGAATTTGAGAACAGAAAATAGAAAATATATTTACATTTTCACTTTACATCTACGAAAATGCATAATGTTTTATCACAGCTTCCTGCGAAGAAGATATATATGTATACATTGTGAATTTAGTACATTTTAAAAGTTTTTTAATTTTAGTTAATAAAAAAGACTTTTAAATGGTACTAAATTTACATATGTACACATATGTATATCGTACTAAATCCACATATGTATACATATATGTATAGCTCACATAACATAATATATATTATGTTATGCAAGTGCCATTGAATTAATTAAACAGTTTATTAACAGAGCATAGAACATTCTCAGTATGGATCACATAGAAGCGGAAAATACGGATTTAAAAGTTTAAGTTTTATATATTTTATTACATTAGTATACATGATAATATAGTAATAAGAGTTTGTATAAATTTAGAATAAGTTCTCTCTTCGGTGACGTTTGTTTAATTATCTACGATTTAATTTTTGTTATATATTGTTATAAGACTTCGTTTTTCGACTATCTTTCGTTGTTTATTTTTTGTATCTGCTAATATAAAATGTGCTACGAAATTAGTCGCAAACAAGATTTATAATGAGTGCTTTTTATTTAGTGACACAAGTCGACATGTCATTCTATCTTTTTTGACATTCAATAAGTAAAGACAGAACATTTAATAAGTCGACTTGTGTCACTAAATAAAAAGCACTCATTATAAATCTTGTTTGCGACTAATTTCGTAGCACATTTTATATTAGCAGATACAAAAAATAAACAACGAAAGATAGTCGAAAAACGAAGTCTTATAACAATATATAACAAAAATTAAATCGTAGATAATTAAACAAACGTCACCGAAGAGAGAACTTATTCTAAATTTATACAAACTCTTATTACTATATTATCATGTATACTAATGTAATAAAATATATAAAACTTAAACTTTTAAATCCGTATTTTCCGCTTCTATGTGATCCATACTGAGAATGTTCTATGCTCTGTTAATAAACTGTTTAATTAATTCAATGGCACTTGCATAACATAATATATATTATGTTATGTGAGCTATACATATATGTATACATATGTGGATTTAGTACGATATACATATGTGTACATATGTAAATTTAGTACCATTTAAAAGTCTTTTTTATTAACTAAAATTAAAAAACTTTTAAAATGTACTAAATTCACAATGTATACATATATATCTTCTTCGCAGGAAGCTGTGATAAAACATTATGCATTTTCGTAGATGTAAAGTGAAAATGTAAATATATTTTCTATTTTCTGTTCTCAAATTCATGGCTACGTAGAACCTTCTTTATTAAGAGCTGATCAAATCTCAATATAAGAGATAAAAAATATATTATTTACCTATCTTGATCTTCATACAAACAATATAATTAAAAAAAACCGATAATTTTTACGTTGTTTAAAAAATATTTACTTTTAATGGAATATTCTTAGTACATATGCATATGTACATATATATATATATATACACATACGTATTTATGGGAAATATAGTCATAACTTGAGGTTTGTGCAATCTAAACTGAAATTAAACCGAACGTATGTACACTTAAAGTTCGTATTTTTCAATGTATAAATTATTAATATCTTAGTATATATTTTTTGTTTGTAACTAATATAATTTAATATTTATTTTAAATCATAAATTAATTAAACATTTTTTCTTAAATATTAAACATATCATTGTAATTCGTACAGAAATTTCTGTTTTTATTAGAGTATTAGATCATACCATCTTATAGTCTTTGGTCAATTTTAAATATAAACAATTAACTTAAATGATTAACGTTAAATTAAATAATTATTGAAAATAGTAACTATATTAAGATAAATATACAAAAAAAGTTATGGATTAGAAAAAAAATAACAAATATACTCTTCTCAAATCATGACTATATCTTTCCAGACCTTTCATGGACTATATTTATACAGACTAGACTCTAGTACTAACTTTTAGAGTACTCAAAATCTATTTTTATTTGATAATATTTTGTCCTAAACTCTAGAATAATCCAGTTCCATAACAATAACCATTTTTAGTGTCATTAACAATTAGAACTTATAGCCTTATTGTGACGGAGGTCAATATCGTTAAATACGCAATTTTTAAGTAAAATAAAAGTTTCTTCTCTTTTTTCATTTTATATAATTTTTAATCGCAGAATCTAAAAAGCAGTCTTTCAAAATAAACGCGCATCTTTTTATCTTCAATATAAAGTCAGAATATATGACTTCTTCTGAGACATAAAAATGTTTTTACGAAAAGCATAATTTGTGTGTGTGATTCAATCGATAAAATACTAAATTAACATAATTATTTTATCGTATAAGTACATAGGGCCATTTCACAGGCAATCAGTATTATATAAGACATAAATATTCTAATAAAATAAAATGCTCATCTTGTTGCACTAATTAACACTTTAAAATACTGCTTGTAAAAGTAACTACGTCTAATTTTAAGTTAAAAATAAATAGACAAAATGTAAAGGCTTTAATAACGCTCTTAATATTTCTAATCAACTGCATAGAAAAAATTTAAATAATATAAAATTTGATAAAACAAAAAGTTATAATTATTTGTATCTAGAGATATAAATAAAACGAACTATTATATAGAAAAAGCACGATATAGAAAAAATGCCACGTTATTCAGTAAATTATAAAAATATATCTTGTGGAGTAGATCAGAGGTAATGTTAAAAATTGATACGTTAACAATTCATATTAAGATTGTTATACATGTTAAATTTAATTTCATTAGTCAATAATTAAAATTTGTATACATTCTCAAAACGATTGTTATGCCAAATTTTTCTAGATAATTTCATTTATAAGATTTGATTTTTTGGAATCTTATGTCTCAACAAATTATTAAAAATATATATATATATATAAATTTAACCAAAATTAGCAATACATATTGTGGACTACATGGTTTAAAAATAAATAAAATAGGCTCTACCATATGTTATTGGCATTGAACACTGTGAGAACATTATACATTTGATTGCAATGTCATATGTTTACTAAAAATTCGTTACGTAAAATAAAATTTTGCTAATCAAATTTATACTGAATCATAAGCTTCGCTTAAATAAGAAAAAACTCCAAAGAAATTGTTACGTATAATTTTCAATCAGCTTAGACCTCTTATTGAAAATTTAAAGCTGCATACAAAGCTCATCGTATATAGTCGCTAAATGTTGTTGTGGAAGAGTTGTAGAAATTATGTGATACGTAACAGAACTATACTTTTCATAGTTTTTTCATCAACAAGTGAACAGGATATCTTTCCCTACTTCTTGATGTTATTCCTGTACTACTATGTGCCGTTTGAGAATATAATAGCATCCTACATAATTTGTCGATCTCTTCGTCACTCGAGCTAAATCTATTCAAATGTCTGTCATTAGCAGAACTACGAGAATCATCACAGTTCTCAATGTCAAATCTTAATCGCGATTCTACGTGTACAGGGCTAGATGCTCTGGTAGCAGGCGCGGTCCTGCTACGAGATTCAACATTTCTCAAAGGGATTTTACTAAGACCCTGATTATGATTTACATCCAGTGTTGAAAAATATCCTTTTACAGCACGACGTACCGTGGTATGATCTTCCAGACTGTGACGCTTCACGATCTGCTTCGTTTCTTTAGTATCGGGAAGCTTCAAACTGAAATTCGTGGAATGACGTTTGGTTCGATCCAGCGCGCATTTAGAGTTAGTAAACTTTAATTTGTCTTTATCCAGTATCAAAGAATTTCTTTTCAATTTCTCGTCTAGAGATCTGTCCTGGCTAGAGTCCCACCCGAATCTAGTTCTTCCGTGCGGAGCGGAGTACCTTTTAGTCCTCGCATCGGTCTTGGACAGGTGCTGGTCACTCAAATTCTCCTTCACCATGTTGCGTTGTCGCAAGCCCTCTTCATAATCTATCGAAATTGATGTGCTTCTCAACGAGTCACTCTCACTAGTTCCACGTTTCATACAATCTTCGTATTCAACGGAGGAATGTCTCTTAAATTTCCCCTTATCGAAATTCACGCTGCTCCGTCTAGGCCGAATCGTAGTATTCAGTTGCCTCCTTGTAGCAATAAAATCTTGCAAATGCGGAATTTTTGACGTACTTTGAGAAACGGAGAATTGGGTGGGTATCCTAATACCAGCGTCTACCAGGAATTCATCGTCTGACTGCATCACGGACATTTCCGGCATGGAGCTAAAAGCCCAACAGGAATTATAGTGAGCTGCGTTTGTTAGTGCCCTTAAAGCGGCGAAGTTCGGAGCTCTATCCTTGCCACTAATGTTAGTAGAAAATTCATGCGGATAGTCCCGTGTAGGTACGGAATGTTGCTGCGGCTCTTGCTTATTCTCTTTTACAAGCGACAGAAAAAAAGATTTGGTAAAAGCGGAAGGACTATATTCGTTCGCTTGGACTGACTGTTTTCTAAACTTTGCGTGGTCGTTGTCGGTATCGTAATATGAACGGTATTGGGAGTCGCTTTCATACTCTTGTTCACAAGCATCCGGCAATGTCAGGAGAGCCTGGAATACTGCTAACTTGGAGCAGCTACATTGCGGCTTAGGCGTAATATAATCATTAGATGATCCATTCACAAAGTCAAAATGCGATGTATTAGTATGCGAGTTGACATGCCCTACTTTTTCCCAAGGATGTGTTAGTTGGATTCTGTTAAATATAAAGCAGACATAACTTAAAATTAGTTAGAGTTAACAAAACACTCATTCATACTTTAGCACATATTGATAAAAAGTCTTTAAATAACAATAAGTATATTTAGCTGTCCAAAATATTCATTAAGCAGTTGTAAAATTTTAATTTAAGCACATAAAACTAATTATGTTATCTTTAAACATGCATTAGTTTTATACTCTTCTGAAGTATTTCTTTTCCAAGTTAAATCCTCCTTACCTCGTTTTTAAGCTTTCGATTGCTTGACGCGAAGATGTAGTTCCATCTGTAAGACATCATTATTTTATTAGGACAATTAATAATTATTAATAGCTGCTACAAATAATCTCATATTTTCTTTTTTTTATTCAATTAAGTTCTGATTAGCATTAGTTAAAATCCGATTAACTAATTACTTTCTTCAATCGCTAACAATTTTGTACTTTTAAAAATGGCTTGGACTTGCAAGACAGATGACAGGATTACTTGGATACGAATTTCCGCTTCTCAACTTCTGTTATCATTAAATAATATGAGTTGCTTACATTTAATTAGTAATGATTTTGTTTCATGTAATGCTTCCTTATTCTTCATTAAATGCTCACCTTTTGACTGTGATCTGGAACATAAATTTGCATAGCTTTATTTAATAAAAGCTTTAATAATATATAATAATCCGAGAACAGATTCGATGTTATTATTATTTAATAATTTAATATATATAATTTAAATTCAACTTACAATCCTCTTGTAGAACTATCAGTTCCTGTTCTTGTCCAACCTAAACAAATATTATTCAGTTATTTCAATTCTTAGTAAATATTCAGTTTTTTCTGATTAATATCATCATTAAACATTGAGTGCGTTCCGGCAAGACACCGCTACTGAAACGCCACCGTAGCGCTACACAGCCAATAATCAGTAACGCTAACTATAGAATAGCGCTACAAAATATAGCAAAAAAGCTTGAAAAAACTGTAACGTTTCAGTAGTGGTGTCTTGCCGGAACGCACTCATTTTTAATTGCTTGTAAAAGTTAAAAAGTTCTGAACACTTATTGCTATTAAATAATGAACAAATTGTATATAATCAAATAAAATATATTCCGCAATTCAAAACATAAATTATGTAATTGATGATATATTTGTACGAGCATGGTCATATTTCGTAATTAGTTAAGAATCTCTCTATCTAATCATATGTAATTTACTAATATTTTCACTTAATAATGTTTAATCAATAAAGATAACAGACATCAAACACATCACTGATAACATATATTTAATAATACCTTTCTTTACTATAGTTCCACTTCCTGGTTTTCCTGCACCTATTCCCGACAACTTCTTTTCTTCTTCCAACTTTTTGGCATCTTCCACATCTTGTCTGGTAAGCTTCGTTGTTAACTATACAAAACATTGTATTCAGAAAAAGATATCTCTCCTATAAATTGTATATTCATCAAGTTGCTTACACTCTGGCCCTCGTACTTGACATCCATCTCATCTAACTTCTGTGTAACGCTCTTTAAAATAAATAGTACGTCTCTATCCTTTTCGTTGTTGATCAAATGTCTCACGACCGACTCCAATGATGTCAGTAATTTCTTATCGGTCGGCATCCACAACTGATTTTTCAATTGTGGCAGTAGAGATACTACTTTCATTCTTATATTAGCTATCGGATCTTCAGCCAGATTCAATAAAACAATGAAGAAATGTTCTTTAAAATATACAGAAGAAAAAATTTCCAGTGCTTCGACCATCATACGAACAAACATCATTCTCACGTAACAATCAGGATTATTGGCTAAATCTGTAAAGATTCTACTACGCAGTTCTGCTCTTTGTATGGGTTTCATATTGTATCGTAGAAGGAGAAGAAAAAGTGTTCCTGCAGCAAGACGTACCGGTATTGGCCGCTGAAATTTTCAAATTACATCTACACATTTAATAAAACCATAAAATTTTAAAGAAGAATGAAATTATAGACTTACTGCATGTAAAATTCTGGAGAAAGCCATTGGAATAAAGTACGAGTATATAAAATCACTGGGAAAACATTTAGGTAAAATCTCTAGTTGCGCGTGCATTAATGATGCCAGCCTCCAATTGTGTGTACCCGCAACTTCAGCTTCACATTTTAATAAAGCTTTACCTATTTCCATCAAAGAAGAATCCTGCAATGAATAATACAGTATCTTAAAAACTGGAACTTATTTTGAATTACAAACTATATGATAAAATTAAATTACCATTCTATCTGTTCCAAGAGCTTGACTTTCGGCTAAGCATTCCAACGTTAATCCTATATGAGGAATTAAACCCTGCAGCACTTCCTCGGAATCATCTTTTAGCAATTTTATTAAATTTCCTTTTATCCGTGCACTTTTCGGCCCTAGGACCTTTGACACCTACAAAAAAATGATTGTTTTATTATACATACATATAGTTTTATTACACATGGTTATAATTTAATAAGTGTATTTAATCTTACTTCGTGAATTCCACACGCAACGGTTTTTCGAACCATATAATAATGATCACTTGTCAGTGCATCAAATGTTGTAAGTATTGCATCTACATCCTCCGAAGAGCCTGATACGAAAATAAACATTGCTGGCAAATTAAATGCACAATGTCTTCTGCATTCGACATATCTTTCATCCTGTGTAGGATTGCTGCTAATCTACGAAATTAAAATAATAAATTATTTCTAATGGATATTTTACAGACAAATAGTTGTAGATGTATAAATGTACATATACTTATTTTATAATTTATAATATATATATATACTTACAAACGTAAAGTGTGGTTTCTCTTTTTTCAGTGATGGTATTCCCATTTGTGCAAGTTGTTGAAAGTAATTTATGAACCATGCTTTCTCGAACATTGATAAACACTCTGAAAATATATTCATTACATACATATGCCATTCTTATCATTTAAATATTTAAGTACATAGTGCTGTCAATATATAAGGGAGAAGGATGCATTTTAGGCAAATTGAAAAAGATATGAGCTTTAAGAAAAAAAGTATCCTACAGTGCCCCCCTCTCCCCTATACAAGGGTTACTTCTTACTTTCTAGGCCAAGTACAAGTTTTCCCAGCTCTTGCGCTATTATACATATCACATTATCTTCCGATTTAGCTGCATTTTCACATAGCTTCTTAATAAGTGGGGCTATTATATTTTTTATTGTATCTGTGAACAATTTATGTTCAAATTAATTTCTTTTCGCTACTTGATTTGTGTCAAGTGTGTTATCGTGTTTACGCAATTTTTATGCTATTAAAACATAAAATTGCTCCAAAATATATAATTACTCACCTTCCTGAAGATGAGGTAGTAAATACACTATTGTCTGTACAGAGGCGTATCTTACACTGCTTTCTTCGTCACTTGCTAATTCTACAAGAGATGGTAGTAAAGCAGGTTTTACAGATTCAGCACCGAGACCTTCCGCAACAAAACGTAGCTGCAAACAGATACTAGCTCGCACTTCACTGCTTACATCCTGACAAAGGGAGTGCACCGTTGGTAGAACTTCCTTCTGTATCCTGATAATAATTTTAATAATAGTACACTTATTTATTACATAGAATGTATAAAAAATGAATTATAAATTATTTAAATATTTTATATAGATTTTTGGTTTAAATATTTCTTCTACATCACAAAAGTATAATAGGCAATTGTCTGGTCAATGATCTAAATTAGTTCTGCTATTAACTAAATGTTATTGAATAATTTTGAATAACTAAATACATCAAGATTTTATTATACATAAATTTATGAAAACAATTGTATATTTGAATACTCACATAGCAGAATCAAATCGTGTACAAATCTTTCCCAATAACCTGCTGCACGTTATCCTGGAGTAGATAGGTTGTGACAATTGTCCCTTACTTATAGTCAATGGAAGAATCTGTATGTGAGAGTGTTCTTGTTACCATCCATCCAAAAGAGTGCTATGTTGTTACATTCACAGCGATTTAATATCTCAAACATTGATCTATAGTACATATATAATACTTTCTTTTTAAGTTTCTATTTGCAAACACTTGATTTGTATTTTATTTATATCATTAGTTTCTTCAGATTTGGTTTCTGTCAATATGTACTAAATAAATGAAAGAATTGTTTTCTTTTCCATCTATCTATTTAAACAGATTGCTAAGTATGTCAATTTTTTTAAATTGCCTTTACAAACCTGTGCTCTTATGACTTCTACCGGCAGTAATTCTATCACATCCAGTAAGGTCTCCAACCATGCATGACAGATAACTTTAACATAGACACATACAACAAGAGTTAGAGACAGATATTGCGATAACAGGCAAATATTCAACTTTTAACTACAAAATACTGCATTCTAAGGTAACAATTATTAAAAATAAAATATGTTTACCTGGGTCGCGGCTCTCTAAAGAATTTAATATGCTTTGAAGGAATGTCTGACTAAAAACATTATGGCTGACTAATTTTTGTTCTAAAATAGTTTTGAATGTGGATGACGCTGCTATGTGAAACTCGGTTGACGCAGTAGCCAGAGACTGCTGCATCTTAGGTACCACTCGAGACATACATGATTGCGTGTCGGTAGCTAGAAGACTTGGTAAACTTTGTATAACACTAAGTTTCTGGATCTCATCTCCCTTCCTGTGAAAAAAAAGAAAAAAATGTCAATGTGCTTTCTTAAGAACCAACACAGCTGTCATTCATCCGTAGCCTTTTCTGATCGCTTTCTCATTTACATGACACGTGAAATTACTATTCTCATTACTATACTTTCAAACAAATTAATGTACACATACATATAATATGTACCAAAAGTCTCAGGCAGCGTATATCAATCACATTTAATTAATCAATACTTTTGTCACGTTGTTGTACCGTGACACGTCTGAATTAACGAAAGACAAAAACAGAGTTCTTATGCCACGCCAACACATTCAGTCGTTTGCGAGAGTTTAATTCCAAGCATCCCGACGGGCCTCCAATCAATTACAAAACTTGGTGAATCACCCGTTCGTTTCAGAGACACAGAAAAATGTTTGGATTATCAAGTAAAGCAAGTTTCGTGATTCCAGACGTTTACACGGGTCAGGCAACTCAAACATCGAACAAAAAAACTTATATAACAAATTGTCCGTCAGGTCCGACTTTCGGCACACCCCGTATACCACGCGCCAAGGTACACACAATATAATTTACGGGAGAGACAGCCGCGCGGCGTGTGTGGTTAACCTAAATATCCACGGCGAGTTTCGCGAATCGTTCGCGATCCTGGCATCGTTCGCGCGTCGCGACGACGCTCGCGCGGGGCACGTCGTCTTTAAAGGACTATAATTAGCGCACTTAACTGTGACAGGACAGCGTGTGCGCGCTCCTTGAACGACCGCGCGGCTATTTTTAGAAAAGAGCGCGCGCGCGCGCGCGGGGGACGAGAAGGGTAACAAACTCGACTCCCGGCGAAGGGGGTGTGAAAACTCACGATCGACCGACGGGACGGGGGGGTAGGGCACGCGTGGGAAATAAAAAAAAAACAACAACGCGGAGGTACTCACGGATCGGACGCGATCTCGTACGGGGCTTCATCTCCCTCTTGCAGCATTTTCGAGGCGCATCTTAGTCATCGACTCGTCGTCGCGGCCAGCGAGCGCGGCGGGATCGATCAGGTTCGCGGTTCCGGGAAAAGATACCTCTCACGCGAACGGCACGATTGGCACGCGCGTGTTCATTGACAGCGCGCGCGGACGAGAGAAGCACGCGCGACACGCGAACGCCGCGAGAACGCGAATGACAACTGAACGGGGGGAGCGAGGCGCAGGGCGCAGGCCGCGATTTCTCTCTCTCTCTCTCTTTCTTTCCTTCTTTCTCTCTCCGAGCGCCTATCGATCACAATCCGCACTCGCGGCTGCTCGCGGCCGGATTGCGTACCAGCGCGACTGGAGCGCGCACGAATCCGCGCCGAACCGACACGAGCGCGGCCCACGCATCAATTCAACTGGGCGGGCGAGGAGACGCGCACGTTGTACAACGGTCGCACGTCGCACATCGGTGCGTCGCACACGTCGCCGTGACGCATCGCGGATGCGATGCACCGCGATGCACGTTGCACACGGCTGGCATATGGCGCGCGCCGGGGGCGCTCGGTTGCGTAACCCGCTGCGCGGCACAAAAGATGATTTAACGATCGCGTCATCGGGCAATCCGATGCGCCGGCCCCGACGCGTCGGGGAAAAAGCATCCGCACGCCGAATGTTGTCCCCGCAGGGTTGGGCGGAAATATAATTTACATCTACTGTATGTGTAATGTAAATTATGTTTATTGCGTGTCTGTAAACGATGAATATGTAAACGATGAATAATCTGCCAGGACTCAATGGATCGTTGAACGTACAAATTCCGTCGGAAATATCGGAAACTTATTATTGCGTCTTGTATGCAATTTTATTTTCAGGCACAATTTTCAGGACGCTACGGAACGATTAACAATAGTTTTGGATATTTTAAGTTTACACCTATGAAAAAAAAATAAACGTATATAGCGCACTAGCGTGTGCATATCCCTTGTTCATTTCTAGCAAGTAAATTAATCTCTCAATGTACTTTAATCTCGGTTTAATTTGTCTTTTATCTCTTTTTAGTTCTAAGAATTGGAAAGAGATAAAAAGGTATCCGTTTGCTTCGTGCGAAATTAAGCCGTTCCTGTTATAATGCAATAATCGCACTTTATCTTATAATAGTTTTCTTATGTAGATTTATAAAGAAATACGAAATCGTAATACGAAACTGTGGTACATCATAAAATTGAAATACTCGTAAACTTGAAGATTTCAATAATTTCTTGCAGATTTACAAAAGTTTAATGATTGATGGATCGTTAATTATCGCTTGAGTGCATGTACGTCGTTATATCAGAGAATATCCGCTACCTTGAAAACACGCTTATGTTCGCGAGATTTAATTAACGCCATGCCGACCTTGTTTCGGCAATCGCAGGCAAATTATGCATTTCCAATCAAGGTCCCAACAGGTCGACTCGTCGAGGCAATGTATATATAAAATTGCTTTTGCATGCCGAGTTCGAGAGAGCATTAGAAACTTTTAACAAATAATTTTAACGCTCGTACTTAACTTTTGCACTCGTGCAACAATGAAGAAAATATCAATAACGAGGGAAACAGAAATTAAAAAAAAAATTTATCACAGATACCAGAATTAGCAGAGGATTATTTAAAAACACTAATGTCAGTTGGTTCGATTATATTATTAATTTTAAATTCTTAATCTCTACTTACAAGAGAATATGGAGCGCTCTATCTATAGGTCTCCTTTCCAAGTTAGCATCCAAGGAGTGCTTTCGCAACTGTTCTTCATTCTGAGTAAGGATATTTAAATGAGGTCGACGAGGCGTGAAACTGAATCGCACGGATGTTTGTTTAACATTAATATCAAGGAGAAGTTCTCGAATACCGATTGTAAGAAGTTCGCTTTGCAAAATTTACATGTATGCGCGTGCAAGTGAAAATAGGCGAACGGGAATGGAAACGTTAACAAGCATTACGTACCCTCACATCGGGTAACGGTTTATCCAATTGAAGACTCGCAAATTCTTCGAGTTCCATGATTCTGTGTCCATATGACTCCGTTTATTTTTAATATAATTTTGTATAACCTTCTAAACGCGCATTATCCTTCTTGAGAACAAAAGATATATTCACGTTAAACATAATCGAAACGCAAGAAGTTAAAACGAATGCGTCTTGGAGGCACCACGTTTTCTTTTTTTTTTAATTACAAAAATTAAGGTACATTTAATACTGTAATTTGCATCAAGATACGTGATTATGTATTTAGAATTAGATAAAGAATTAATGATAATTGATAAATTACAAAAGGAATCAAGCTCGTGTGTTTCAAGACAAGTAAGAAATTCGAATTAATGATATCTCATTTGATAAGAAAATTGAAATTCTAATCTGACTCGAGATGATCTTTCCAAGTCAGACTTTTTAATCCAAGTTGTTTTCCATCAAATGTGTTTATTGGTTGGTGAAATAATCTACTTGATATCTTAAAACTACTTATATCTTAGGCATATATTTATCTGAGTTACATTGTTTCTTCGAATGATACTCTTGTATGGTCGACATAATACTTTTATTACATTGATCACATATAAACACATCTGTATATGTTTACATTGAACTATATCATAAACAGTAGAAATCAAATATACTTCTACACGCTAAAATAATCACATCTACCAAGTTTAACGGATCTTATTAAATATTATATCGAAATTATATCATTCATAACAACATAAAAAAATGTATTCTAGTAGTATTTCAACAAATGTATTCTAGTAGTATTTTAACAAATGGCTGAATAATTAAAGATATTAGCAATTTTTGAAGTTATTACGTAGTCAATATTGTTAGTCAATCTGCTTAAAACTAAATGAGATCAAATGACTTGATTTGCACTTCTTTACTTTGAACTATTAATTAGTGTTAATAAAATAACAATTGTTTGATTACCCTGTTAGAAGTACCATATACATATATGTACCATGTTATAAAAGTATCTTCAAAAAATATTCCACAGCTATACATATATGCAATAAATAAAATGTTATTAATAACATTTGAGTACGATAGATTCTTGAAATTGTACATTGTATCATTACAATATTTGAAACTATTATAACACTGCTAAATTATGCATCTCCAGCTATTCATAAACACCATTTGATATAATCATATTTAACATTTAAACAGTCATCTTATTCTAAATCGTAAAATGTTAAATGTAAAAAAAAAAAAATATTGCAATTTGTACCATGTGCTTAGTTTATTTTATTTGGGATTAACTTTTAGAAATACTTATTTGGAATAGTATTTGGTACATCAAGTGGGAAATCACTTGACGTGGTTTCCCACCAAAAAAAAAAAATCGTGAACACATTTATTTTCTCAATTAATCTAAGCATATACTCAATTAATCTATAACATATACTGAAAAAAAAAAAAAAAACTTATTGAAATAAACGTTATTAGTATCGTTTTTATTATAAGAAAAACAGCTGATTTTCCAGCTGCGAACTTGAAGGTCGATGAAGAAATCGCCCCACCAACATCGATAACTTCTGTGCGTAATGACAAGGTGCTGGGACTCGAACAGTACTTGAGCAATTGTAATATACATGAGTTAACTTATAAGTCAGAGTTTGTACCGTTTCTGCGTCTAAACCCGTATTGTCATATATAACATTGTACGATGTAGGCGCAACTGTGCCTTGTCTAACTTGTTGCGATACAAGAAAGAAGTCATACTTAAGCGGATTTGTTATAACATCGTCAACAATAGTACCAATTTGAGGATTACGTTTGTAATCGAACAATCGAATATTAATCTTTTTAGTCACGATGATGAACATCATTTTAAAATTTGGACCGTAATATAATTCTTCAAGCTTCTTTGTCAAACTTTGAACTTCAATTTCGTAAACATTTTGAATCTGACCTTCGCTGACACCGTCACGATAAATTACAATATACATGGGTAAAGCTCTGTTATAAGAGCGATAAGCCATCACAGCCTTGCGCACACTTACGCAGAGTTGGTCCGCAAGATCTTCACTGCTGTTATATAAAGTAACAGAACTGAAATATTTTGTCAGCTTTTGATCCACAGTTGCCACCATAGCCACTATAATTATACAAATCGTGAAATCATTTCACTTACTTAGTTCATAAAAAATATTGCATAGATTAAATAAAATTAAAAAAACATGAATTAAAGCAATGTGATATAAAACATTGCAATTACATTGTTATTAGAATATTAAAATAGAAACGGAAGGGAGCATAAAATTAATACTGAAAAAATACTTACGATAATCTCTGCCCTTAGTGTTTGAGTCATGACATACATCAAAACCAATAGTCATTAATCCTTTTAAAGGATTGTCAATAGACCAAGGAGCTCCGCCCAACTTACAGTTCATTTGTATTGCCACTTTTGTAGCAATACTCATTACATTTCTCCCATCTATATTCTTTTGTAGAAATACCTGTGATGGTACAGGTCTATCCACACAACATTTCTTTTTAATAGCTGCATAACGATCACTGCGATTGTTGCTCACCACGCAGAACACTAAATCTGGAGTACTTTGGCTAAGAATTCCCTCAAGTACTTCAGCATATGTGCTTGCCCTATCATCGCCTATCAATTTTATATGCGGACTTCGAAGCATAAAAGATATTCCAGAAGACACTTGCATTAATTTACCTATAAAAGGCTGCAAAATTTTAAATTATTAAAATGAACATTTCGTATTAAAAACCATGTATATACATATGCAATTATATGCGCACAATTTTATTTTGATATATTTAATATCCATTTAATGAAAATTATTCACCTCTATATTACATCCTCTATGTACAATTATTACCCAGTTTTTCAATTCCTTACACTGTAATAATTGTTGTCTTTGCATGCTCCTTGACCATTCTCCTTTCTCACACTTAATCATATCTCTAGCAAATACAAGTTTCTGAGAAGGCAATACACGAGCAGGAACTTCAAGTAAATTTCTATCTAACGTCATATCCCAATCCTTAAATTCTTGCATAACTTTAGGCTCTTGACGAAGTCTGCTATTAAATCTCATCAGTTTATCAATACGAGATTCAGGTGAGATACAAGTATGCACAGCTAATGCTTTCATAAGATGAAAATTCTCTCTCATAGTATCAGTTAAACCTGAAAGATAGAAAGTTCCGTCAGTACAAAATTTATCTATATACACAAATTTATACACAAAGCACAAGTGTATCTATTATATATCTATTAAATTAAATTTAAAAAAAATAATTTATTAAGTACCTGTAGGGCGACATAATTCAGGAACTAGATAAACATAGTCTCCTGGACCTGCGTTTCGTTGTTTTGGCTTATTTCTCGTTACTAACATTGGTTGGGTGACGTTGTGTATTTTAATCTGGTATTTGTTCCAGTAGTAATCTTGATAAGACACTTCTACACCAGTTTTCATAGAAAATTTCGAGGAAGGACTCGCATTAAAATCCACATCGTTAATACGATATGTAAGATTATTATAATCCGTAAGTACCATCATTCCAACTACAGCGTGACCGAACTCTGTCTAAAAATGCATATAATTCTTATTTTTAGAATAAACATGTAATATAATATACTAATGTATAATCTGTACCAAGTACCAACTTTAAGCAGAAAGTTTTGCGTTAAATTTCAAAAAATTTTCGAAATTATAAAAATAAAATCGAAAATATAAATGTAAAAAAAAAATGTTAAAAAATCTTTAATATTTTCTAATATCTTATTATGTGACAGTGACAAATGTAAAGAACACGATTTTTAATTTAATTACTCGTGCATGAAGTATGCCACACATATTTAAATTATATTATATTCTATATTACTTTTTAAATAAATGCTAAATGATAAAAATGCTAAATATACAAATAAAAATTAATATCTTACTCTATAGTCCTTACTACTGCGATTCTTGATATCCATTAACATGTGCAACAGAGAATCTTGACGCATCACTTTATGTGATATTTCGGCGCACAGTAGAATGTCGTGTTCATATTGTCTAATGGATGTAATATATCCAGGCCACAATTCCAATTTGTGTTGATTTACACAAACCTACATGAAAGTACAATCATTATTATAATTGTTAAATTTTCCATTTAATAAAATACAGAATATCCATATAAATTTTATACTAACTTTATTTCTAGCGTCATAATAGTCACGGCCCACCAATTGCAATTTCAAATATTCCAAGCACTTTCTCATTATTATGTTAAAAATGACATTATAGTACGGATCATCCGGCGTCATATTTCCAACTAAACATATAATAATCTTGATAGGTGCATTATCGGATTGTCTCGTTGACATCAGTTCCATTTTCTGAAATTTTTCATACGTACTTGTAAAAATGCTTAGCCGCGCATACCTGCTTGTACAGCAGTATGAAATGTACTGATATACTTACATCTGGTAAACGGGTACTTGTATACAAGAGGGTACCATCAAAAATATATGGACCAACTTTCTCTTTATGAAGTCTAAGCATGCCTTTGCGAATATGTGTACGCTCTTCGTCGGGTTCGAAATCGACTCGATATTTATAAAGACACCAATTGGGTACTGTGGGCAATCTGAAGTGATTTGTTAGCAGCATTTTTGGTGTCCCAGAAGTACCTGTAAATTGATAGAAATTAAGTGTTATAAAAATCGTGTTATTTGCCTTTTGCCGTATTTACATACGTTGTAATATATAGATACATGCTGTAACTTCATAACACATTAAGATTTTATACTGACCTTTTTTAGTCACCAAGGTACTTGGTCTGCTAACAAAAATAGCTTCCATCTTACGTCGGCCACGTGACCCTCTTTGCGATGCATCATCACTTTCGCTTTTAACTTCACTTTTAATTTCGCTCTTGACATCACCTTTAAATTATACATAAAAAACTTTAACCACTAATTTAAATTTATTATACTTTTCTTGTTTCTAAATAATATAAAAATCTCTTACATCCTTTATAGCTTATTATTAAAATATATGTTGATAAATCAATAATTTAAAAAAATTGAATAATAAAAATATATAATAAAGACTTCTACAAAAAAACTTACTCGCAGTTTCCATTGACTCCGAGAACGCAGAGGGAGAAGCTTCCCGTTTGATACTCTGTTGCTATAGAATAACATATTTATTACATTCTTATAAATTTTTAAATTTAATTTTATAAATATGCATTAATAAATCTAAATTTCTCGTTAGAAAGAATAAGTATTATATAATAAGTATTATATGCAAAATTCTTGGAATAACAGATTTCTATATACATGGATATGTTTTAAATATATCAAACAAAACGATATAATTTATATATTACACTAAAAATTTAAATATTGTAAATCTTACCAACCTTGACTATTCCTCTCACTGATGAACGATCCTGTAAGAAGCAAAAAAATATATTCAATTACAAAGTGTACAAAGTACAATTGTACAATGGGTCTAATCTATAAGCAAGGATCAAGAATAATAACATAAAAAATTCCTTTAAAAATTTGAAAATTTTTACTATATATCAAATTACATTCAGAAAGACAGTTTTCTGTAAAAATCTTAGCAAGAGTTCTCGAAATAACAATTACATGTATCATCACAATGAGAAAAAAAAAAGAAGTGGTTTTTGAACATTTGGAAAGAAATTTTAAAAACACAAGAAGAGTTATGCCATAATAAGCTATTTCACAATTTTGTTTTATCTCTATTGTTTTCAGCTTAAATGTTTCGGGAAAGACGTCTGTTTATTTTTCAGTTTCCACTTACTGATTCTGAAGTTCTGTCGTACGGTTTCCTGCGATATCCACTACTGGTCGATGGTTCTGAGGAATCATAACCTCTGTTTTTCTCTTGCTTGGACATCTTTATGATTTAATGGTTGAAAATTGCAATTAACAATGTTGGGCGTCTCTGAAAAATTATTCTATTTCGTTATACAATCTATCAATGGTAATATTTAAAATAAGCAGAATTTATTTGAGAAAAATATTTTGCCACAATTTTATATCACATTTGTGTTTAGGTATCGCGAGAATCACAAGGAGACATGGACTTTGCAATTGTGGTTCAGCTGAAGACTGCTAATGTTGATTTCTACCAATGCTGATTAACTTTACTCTCTATTTAACTTACACTTTATAGTACTTATTCCTTATACAGATGCCACTTGTTATTTTCTTCTACTTGAAAGTCTACTTTCACTAATTATCAACCAATTTACACTATTTGTTGAAATTTACTGTAAATTGAATTACTATTAGTAGTAAGTAAGACAGCAAGTAGTAATAGTAATTTTAAACTTATTAAATTATTAAATTATTTTATATATGCATAGTAAATGTACATATTTATTAGTCAATATGTATATGTATATATATGTGCACATACATATCTATTGATAATATAATATATAATATATAATATATAATTATAGCCAAAAAATTGTGCATCATATATGTTAATGTATCAATGTAATTCATAATATTTTTCTGCTGTACTTATATATTATATTATCAATATGTATGTCAGTATGTCATATATTGACTAGTAAGTATATACATTTACTGAATTAAAACATTTACCGTGACACATGTTTATATAAATATATATATATATGGACTCCACACACACACACACACACACACACACACACACACACACACACACACACACACATATATATATGTATATATATATGTATATATATATGTGGAATCCGTATAACAAATAAATTACATATAACAATCAATTCTCATCTTACTAATTCCTAAAATTAGTAAAAAAAAACGAAAAGTAAGCTAAACCGAGATCAAAGTTCATCAATATTGATCGAAATTAACATAATTAATTTTATGCTAGACTATCGCGATTTATATTTCTGTCGTCCAATTATTCGATATTCCATAAGTTTTCACGAAACGATATATCTCCAGTGTTTCAACAGGTCTTACAACGCAATTGAAAGAACTATAAACATCTCTCATTCTTACAATTTACTTATGCTTACCCCGCAACGGAATATATATATATATATATATACACGTGTGTGTACACAAACTGCTGCGTATGCAAAGAAAAAAAGGACGCTATGACGAAGAACCTTCTAGCTACAGGCCTGTTCTTCTCATATAAACTTCTTCCGGTGTCTTGCACGTTTCATCTATTCTCTCTTTCTCTCCAACGCGAAAAGAAGAAGAGGCAAGACGAACCGTGCAAAAAGTTCAGCCGAAAAAGAACAGTCCTGATATGTATCACCTTACTTTTCACGCGCGCGCGACGATCACGTTACGAGATTTATCCCAATTTCTCGCTTCCACGCTCGTCTCCACGATCGGAATGGATTCGGGAAACCGAGCGAGATGCCCTTCCTCTTATAAAATTCTCCTCGTACTTAGTCACGTATAGGCTCGATAACAATCGGTCCCTTTGCGCGTCGCCGGGATCGAACTGGCGTGTGGGAAATTGGTACGCATGTAAATATGACGAACCAGGACCACGCGTTAAACGTCTCTATCCCAGTAAATATTCCACCTCGCCCCACCGCCCCTACCACGCCGTCCCATAACATTTACCTTGCGATTCCTCCTTGTTATTTCCGGCCACGGGCTCGGATCCGATTATTTTTCGATGCTCCGGGCGACACAAAATTTCCACAGACCACAACCGGCCGGGTCGGCTCGTGCGACACGTTTGAGCGTTCAAAAGAAAACGGGTGGTCCCAGCGTGAGCGTGCATCGATGGCCCGTGTGGTCGGTGTGGTAAACAGCGTCACGGATAGCCCCTCAACGCGACACAAGCCTCACCTAACCAATCGCCGGTCGAGTAACGCGCAAGCGACGCACGATTGGTCGCGTTCGAACGGTGCGGGGTGACGCGTGGACGATCGACGACTGAGCCGGATCGATGGACGCTGCCGCGACGATGCCGCCTCGACCTCGCCGATTCGAGATTCGCGGGGGGCCTCAAGGCGTCGCGAGAAACCGCGGGACGCGCGACAAAAGGAGTCTGTCGCGCGCGGCGAGATCGCAATCGCGACGGTAACGCGCGGTGAGCGCGATTCGAAACCACCAATCGGCGTGCGGCATTCTCGGTCGTGAACAACGCACCCCTCCGGCACGTAGCAACTGTTAAAGGACGTTCTCTCGTCCTTATACGAGAGAAAATCGATTTTCTTAGGATTTTCTTGAAACTGTGAATATACG
>NW_020222718.1:95814-141741 GCF_003070985.1 Temnothorax curvispinosus
TACATGTTTAATTTGAAAAATATCCGCAATATATTAGCATTATCTAAAAAGAATATGGCTGAGCTTAAATAAAATTAAGTGATAAAATATATGTATATAATATAGAATATCGCTTATTTTTTTATAATGCTACAAGAGGTTATTTTTATTACATTCAATTGCTGTGTTATTTACAACGATCAGAATATATCAATAATTAAAATGAAGAAAACACGAAAATCGACATTAATGAAAAATAAAATGTTGGTTACGTGTTACTTTGTGATAAAATATATACCTAATTTTATATATACATATATAATTAAAAACAACTTATTTCTATATTACAAAACAAACAGGATTTCAAAACAAGACATAGTCATATTCTAATAACACTTATAATATAATCTTGATCACTATGGATATTGTAAAAATATATTATTAGTGTGAATTATAAACTTGAAATATAACTTTTATCAGAACACTCTTACTGATGCATAAAACATATGTGTTTTTGGTATTAAAGTAAATCATAAAAAACTAAAAAATTGAAGAAATTTAATGTATCAAATTCACATGATATTTATAATAACTTTGAGTAAATATTTATGAAGACCTTTTTTCCATGCATGCCATATAATTTAACTTTGTATTATAAATATAATCGTTGTTATATAAATGGATATTTCTACTGTAGCATTAATATGACATTATTAGTTCAAAGAATACAGATAACTATTGCGAAATATTATTTTTTATCTGATTGTTTGCTGCCATATAAGTACATCTATTTTAAGCTTTAATCGTGTTGAGTTGTAGGAAATGCTCTCTTAAGTATTTTCATATTGGCTACGGTCAACGTAACGCTACAAATGCTTTGGAGCGTTCATCTTCTCCTTCTTTCTTCATTGAAAAAAAAAGAGAAAAGGAATGCTTCGAAGCATTTGTAGCGTCACGTTGACATATTTTCTGTTTTATTATATTTGTAAATACCAAGAAATACCAAGTTTCTATTGATTATTTCGTACGCACATTGCAGCAATTTTATATTAAGATATTTTCAGAAAGTATTTTTTTACAAAAAAAAAAGAAAATCTATACAATTAAAATAAGAACAGCAGTTTTGTGAAATGTATACCATCGGAAAAAGTGAAAGAATGACATACTTAAAGGTCAACTAAATAACTCTTGCAGTTAAAAAATAATTTTTAGATAAAAATTGTGTTTTAGAAAAAAAGAAAATACTGTTTGATATTTTTCTTCAATCCAAACACTTTAATCTGATGTTCTTTTTACTTTAAACAAGAGGGTCATTTAGCTCGTTGTAATCTCTTGCTATATATTATTTTTATTATTAAATTATTTATTATTAAACTGATTAGAGCTATATATTTTAACACAGAAACAGTGAAATATATAAAAAAGTGTAATCAGTAAAACAAGCTTATTTTAAAACTATCGTATGCATTTATCTAGAAAGAATTGCATATCACAAAACCGCTGGTATATCTCTCATAAGACAATTCGAATTATATTTCACAAATTTCTCACTTCCATAACTTTAATATCTACATCTTATAAAACAAATATTTTAATAATGTGATAGTATATATATTAAACGTAATTTAGTTTTAACATCATTCATTTACCGATATTCGAACAGATAGATAAGATTATTCAAATAATAAAATATTCACAGCGTGCAGCAACTACTACATTGGTAACTTGCAAAACAAATTATAATAGAAAAAAAACCTATATTCCCATTTTATTCTTTCAATCATAATTATTTCTTATATAGTCCGTTCCATTAAATCATATATGTATAACTGAATTAATTCAAAGTGACGAAAAAAAAAAGTATGTCATACATAAATGTACTGCTTCGAAGATTATTTATACAGCTTTCAGACATTATGATTATTTATTACAGATATGCTTTACCGCTCCGAGATTTTCTCATAAGGAAGTTTTGAAATTGCGTGAAAAGAATGATACGAAAGGATGTCAAGATTCATAAATCAATCGCTGATAATGAGGAAATATTTCCCATGTTGGCAAATGCAAACCAAATTCTAAAGCTACCAACACGGCAAACTCAGACGTAATTAAGTCCTTGCGATTTAATCGGAATACACCCTCAATTCTCTGTAAATAATAGTAATGGTAATTATTGGTGTAAAAACTTTATTATTACATAATACACGATAAAGATACCTCGATGAGGGATTTAAGAATATCGCCTTTCACGTCGTTGAATTTTGCTGCGAGAAGTAAGCAAGCACCAGCACATAACTTCCGTGTCTGCTTCGTCACGATATTTCGAAGAATAAGTTTCTCAAAATATACGTAGGCCATTGCAACAGTGAGTAAATCAATACCATATTCTAATTTAGCTATTTTTCTCATTTCTCGTTTTAAGCTGAAAGAAGAACTTGTAAAAATATATATGTAATAGCACAATTAAGAGAATATAAATTATATATAAACTGGACATACCTGCGAAGCTTACTGAGAGTGAGTTGAATATGTGGAAATTTCACTTTAAATTTATCATTTAATTCTTTCTTCAAATCGGAAGGTCTTACATAATCAATAACAGATGCCTATATACATAAAATATTGAATTGCATTAATCAAAATTTTTCATCAATCATTAATTAAAACAATAAGAATTAAGATATATACCATATATGATGTAAAGGTTAGTAACGTTCTATGTTTTCCAGCAATAAGTTCTGGATCATCCAATAAGTTTGGATTATATTGGGCAGATTGTTCATCCCATTCATAGACTGTAATAACACGCAGTAAAATAATTATACGTAATATTAATCTTGTACAATTTGATAAGATATTTAAATTATGTTTTTTGTACTCACCTTTGGAATCGCCACTAAAAGACAATGGTGGAGACTCGGAAGTTATATAATGAGCACGATTTGTAGCTGTATCATAGGAAAGACACCTACAATTAAAAAATATATATATTATAAATGTATTATATAAATTATTTTATTTTTTGACATGCAATATGCAATGTGCTCCAGAATTGTTATATTTCTCTCATTAACGAATATTAGAATTTAAAGAAAAGTATTAAGAATAATCTAAAATTGAGAGATTATTAATTTTTAATCACAAGTAAGAGAATATTGTAATAAAAATATTTACGTTAAAATTTTATTTTGATACTAAATTATAAATGTATAAAATTTAAAAATTATTATAATAATCAGTCTGCTAATCAATTTTCACTAAGAAAAATTAATTTTAAATTCATGAAAAAAAATTATTATTTTAGAAAATGTATAAGAGACTTCTGGAATGCTATTTACAGATGTAACAAATATACAATGAATACATATAAACACATGCTACATTTACATAATTTTAAAATGCTTATAAGTAGCACAAGTATTTTTTCTTCATATATATAACAAAAATGTAATGTGAAACTATTCTGCGATGTGTGCACATTTATTAGACATTTTAGTGAATAATATAAAAAGATGTATGTATGTAATTTTTGTATATGATCGACATATATACATATGTATTAATCATGATCACAATGTGAATAAAATATTTTTTAAATATAACTTATTTACTATAAACTTTAGTATAATAAACTTTAGAATATAAAAAAATTTTATATTCTATTAAGTAGAATTATAATATCTGTAAATTTTTATATGTATTAGTAAAATAAATATTTATTATATCTCTTACTTATAAAATGTAATCATCATCATTACCATGTACAGATTATAAAATGATTATGAATAATCTAATGATTGATTTTTACAACACATCTTTTCCAGAATTATAATAAAATTTTAAGAAATATACTTGTTGTAGACTTTTGTATCTGTACGCCGTACATTTAAATCTATCTAACATTTCTCTATTTCATTACACATATATTGTACAATAATTTTTACCATTTTTTGTGATCCACATTCCAAGTAATTGTTTTTGTCCTGCAAAAAGATGGTTGATGTTTTGTTACAAAAACAAATATATGATATATGAATCTATGCATTACCTATGATACTGAAAGAGATTAAAAGATGTCTAGACAGTACTGCAGCTACGAATTATGAAACTACAAACTACTAAATGACTGCTAAGATGAGAATTTCTTTAATAAATAGTAAAATTCCAGAGTGTTTGCTTCTATTTATAAATATTTGGAGGAATATAATTATACTCTTCAATTTTAAGGGAGTAACAGCTAAGCATCTCATATATTGAAGAAAGTTAAAAGGTCGATTTGTTTCATGATTTTCTTTTAACTCTAAACCTTAGCTAAAAGCTTGATGTATAGGATACACGAATGAAAACAATATATAAAAAAAAAGAATAAACATATATCGTTTGTGTGCGTGTATGTGTGTGCATATGCGTGTATATACACAGTACACTCAGTTATATTAACTGTGATATCAAATTAAACATATAAAGGAGAAATAAGTTATTCTACTAATAAACATATTTATTGCTATACCTTTGTACCACATGATGTTTATTAGGTATAAAATGCGTAAGTTCCATAGGTTCGTTCTCAATTAGATTCAATTTTTTATCCTTTAGGAATTGCCGAGATGGTACAAGTAGTTGCCCGTAAGATATTTCCTACAAAATTAATCAATAATAAATAATTGAGCATTAGATTAATTTTCTGATGTTAGAATCAGAGGGATAAAATAATTATCTCTAATACTTGGCCATCCTTAGCATGCTCTATTCCCAGCAACCTAAATGGATCAATACTGTCATTAATTGCTGATAATGGTCTTTGAGATGACACATTTTTCCTTCGACATGTATCTTTACGTAATTCTGACCTGTGAATCATCATAATATCATAATGTAATTTTATTAAAACTATTATATCAGACACTATCCAAAAGTAGTATCAAATATATTCATAGAAACTGTAATCAAAGTATAAACAATCTACAGGCAACAAAACAATAATAAGCTGAGTTAAAAAATAAAAGTGATAACAATAAATTTAAAAATATTTTAATATTTTTGGATTTTATTATATTTTCCTTTAACATTATTAATATTTCATAAGATATGTGAATTTAAACATATTTAATGTCGAAAATTTTAAAGCAAGTTGTAACTTTTTTTCCAAATCTTCTCATAATTAAAATTTTAACTTAAAATTTAGTTTAGTTTAGTATAAACTAAACATCTACAACTAAAAAAGATAGATAATAGCAGAAGATAAAAATTAAAAAAAAAAAATACATATATATTAGAGAATAATTTTTAATATATACAAGTTAAATATTTTCATAGATATCCATGTGAGCCTTACCAACTGGAACGTTGTCCTTTATTGTATGGAATAGCAGAAAATATTACAAATGGCACATGTTGGTTCGATACCAAAACCATTCTATCATCCCCAAATTTACAGCCGTTCACAGGTCGTTGCATCAAACGCAATTCCTTCGTAATCTCCGGTATTATGCTACTATTTGTAGAAACAGTTTGCACACTGTTCACTGCCTTTGTCTTTGGTTTTAACGATTGTGCTTTCGAGTGTATGGAGCCAATGCTTTCGTTGCTACTATTGTATTGATGCTTAATATCTTCCGAAAGCGTAGATGTTTGATGACTTATGCGCTTCTTATATTGTAGAGAGCCCACACGTCTCTCTGGTAAAGAATATTCGCTTCCGGTAGTCCCCGTTCTGAGAATATAATTTTCCATTAAATAAAACATTGTATTACATAAGTATATGTGTAGAATGCGTGTTATTATTCAAAGAATAGATAAATTTATGTAACACTATTCTTTCTTTTTTTTTCTGAAGAAACTGAAGTCAGTTTGCTACTAGCAAAAATTAATTTAGTAATATTATCTTAATTTCTCTGATCTTAAATACAATAATTAGTTCTAAAAATAACTAATTCGTAAAGTGACATTCTGCAAGACAAGGCTTAATTTAAAATAAAATAAAAGATAAGATCTTATTTGTCTTCGTAAAATTTAATTAAAAAACACTGCAATTTAATTTCTTATTATGTAAAATCTGTTCATCTACACATTTGTTTATAAAAAATGTCAAAACAATTTCAAAATCCGTTAAGAAACCTCAGCTGAATAAAAAAAAATCATAATTATACATAGTATGTACGAATTATACACCAGATATGCGCGCAATGTGTGGACGGAATGCAATCAAGTTTCACGATGTTTTTGTTTGTGATACTGTAGACGCTTTTGATAATGTTATCTGAATCCATTAAGTGTCATTCAATCCTATCTGTACCAAGACAGTCTGAGATGGAACATTATAGCGCAGAGATTTTCATACGTGTTTAATTACTCTGGGATTTCTCTTATCAAAAGGATGTTTAAAGAATTTGATACGCATAATTTAGAACATATTTGAAACATTTCGAAAGATATAGCCTGTGGCCGCCTGTTCCTCCCTTGCTGCCAGTTAATAAATTATTTTATTACAGAATATACATTCTTAATTCAAAATCATCTCTCTACACTAAAAATGTTCATATTACAAATTTTTTAAATAATATATACATACATGTAACTGTTTACTTTTAACGTTCAATCAGCTCTATTATCATGAATTATCGCGACCTATTTCGGAAACAAAGACTTAAAAGATAAGATAAAAAATATATTATTAATTTACTCGTGATAAGCGATATCTCGTTTGGAGGAAAAGAAATTCTAAAGAAAATTAGTTTTCACATGTTACTCAAGATAAGAGAAAAATCTCAATTCATATAGATAACAGAACACTCAATGTAGTTTACGTGTTAAACTTTGTCGACTTTGCGTTCAGCTGTTAATAATTCGGAGCAAAACGTTACCTGTGTTACGTCATACTAACAGATCACGTCGCTCGAATATTTTGACATAGGGTCTGGGTCTGTTTTCTAACCAGCTAGCAGCGCTAGTTCAGAGTTTATCTTTCTTACTCCACACTGGAAGGCAAAAGATAAACTCTGAACTAGCGCAGCCGGTTCAGCAATAGAAAACAGACCCGGACTGATGCTATTGACGCTAATGAAACATGGCATGGCAAATGAAACATAAACGACCAGGGTTGACGAGGGCGGAGGGAGCGGAGCGAAGGTCATTTACCGTTCTCTGAACGAACTGTGCATGCCGCAAGAAAACTGCAAGTGACTTCTCTCCTGCTCCAAGAACATGGTAACCGCTGCCTTGGCGGGGGTGAGCAGTCCGTCCGAATCGGAACTGAAGGAGTTGTGATCGGTTGCGCTCTTCTGCGCCGGCTGCGGCGAGTTGTTCTGCTCAATCGTCGTCTCACTCTGCGGCAAGTCGTGCGACGTCTCCGGCACCTGGGGGCAGACGTCTACGGGCGGATCCAGCTCCACGGAGGCCTCGAAGTCGGCGCTCCGGCACACGGCCTCCAGCACCGCCTGCTGCTGCTGCTGCTGATGATGCTGCTCCGACGACGACGACTGGCCATCGCTGTGCCTGCGCGCGTGAACCGGCCCGCTGCGTGACAGGACGGCGAACCTGGTGTCCCGGTGACTGCCGTCGAGAGAGATGTTGGACAGGAATGTGAGGGCGGCCAATCTTCTGCGTGAGTGATTTTTCTTTAGGGCCGCTGCCATTCCACGACGGACGGTGTCGGGATGCCGGTGCCAAATACCGAGGTGAGTAACGACGACAACGCGCGACCGATGACGGCGACGGCGACGACGTCGGCGACGTCAACGGCGACGGCGACGACGACGACGACGGCGGTGACAGCGGCGGCGGCGGCGGCGGCTGCTGCTGCGACGACGACGACGACGACGACGGCCTCGACTTATTCGTACAACGACAACTAAGATCACAACGCATCGTCACTGCTGATACACTTAGTTCTACGTTCACCAGTCACGATCACGGCCGTGCGCCACACGTAAAAGGGTGAACCGGTACCGCTGATCATCATGCCGTTTCCTCGGACGAGCCCTTTCAACACGCGTTCACCTTCCGAACACGACCGTACGACCTTACCTACTACGCAACACAGCAGGCAGGACTCAGGAGCGAGGGACACTTCCACCAGACCTTCCACCTTCCACCTTCCACCATGAGCGAGCTGCTACGATTTCGTATTCGTGGACACTGGGGCCCCCCACTGGCACGGACCAATCGGAAAATCGTATCGTACTCGGCGCGCGCGTCTTTAAACAGGGCACACACACTTTTCCGTAGAACGTAACAGTAAGGTTTTGACTAATCGCGTTGCTCGCTTCGGCCGTCTGTAACTGTAGAGGTAAGAATCAATGTTGGCCGTAAGCAGAAGTAAGTAGAATTTCAACCGGTTGATTATATGTATATATCTGAATAAAAAATGTTAAGAGACAGAGATCCCTTGAAATTCATAAACTATTTGAATTGGTATCTTTAGAGATTCTCTTATCTAATTAATTAAAACTATTATATATAGTAATGTTTCAGCACTGCTTGTTACTATATTTCTCTTTTAAAAACTTGGGAAAATTCACAACTCAGTAGAGAAATGATTCACTATTTATATTTTCAAATAGGCGTATTTACAAATTTTACATTTCACAATCTTCCATAGGTATGATAATAACGTGGCGTTACTGCAATTTAGTTGTATACTTTATTTATACAATCATTATAATAAATTATATGTGTGTGTGTGTGTGTGTGTGTGTATATATATATATATATATATATATATATATATATATTTCTTTTAAAGTATATTTACGTTACGCGCAAGTGTGTACCTCGTATGCTCACAAAGTAATTCATCATTTCTAAACGTTTGCATCTAAAACAATTTTGTTGTCTTCAAGAAATATGAGAATTCTCAAGATGTAAGATATATACAGTATATGAAAATTACTTTAATGTTTTGAACGTGGAGCCAATCTTTTTTATGTAGGCTTTTCTTATCATTCTGCTTATAAAAATATTGTGGTAAAATCAAACGAAAATGAAAAATCAAACACACGCATGCAGCATGTCATATTTTAGTTCGAAGTATTCGATTATTGTATAATAAGATCATATCTCATTAATCGATAAAAAGTGCCATTTTTGCTCAGATTAAATTGCTTGTAATACAATCTTTGTTTCAAATGTATCTATATCTTTCTTTCTTATATCAGTTGAGACATTTTGTACGCCAAATAATGAAAAAAATTAATTTATGCATGAAAATTTATACAGTTTCGCGTAAAGAAATGTCGATTATTTTCATATCTCTTAACATCTTCACTTATAATTATTATAATTATAATTATACTATAGATCTGTGTATGAGTACATTCTTTCTTATATCACACGATTTATCCTTAAAAGTTTTCGTATATCATGAAAAATAACAAAAATATTTCAGATACAAGCATTAATTCACTTTGTATATGCATAGAATGATTCTAAAATAAATTATCAAATGTTGTACACATGTTTTAATAAATATGGAATTACTTTTCTTCTTCAATAAGTAAAATAGGACCAATATGAATCTTACAGTTAACAAAAATGCCATTTTCGGTCGAGCTGGATCTTGGTAGTAGCTTAATAATGATATTTCGGTGTGGATTTTATATACTTTTTTCAACTTAGTAAATTGCGCGTCGATTATTTTTCGATTTTAAACTGACCGAAAGAATATAACTACAAAATTTGATGATCTATTTTAAAATCTCATTGTACATATATGTAATACATGTACATACGTCGCATAGAAATAATGTTTGACACGATTTTGGCGGATAAATTGGCTAGGACGTTATATCTTGACGATTTACACAGTTAATTGCAACTCTCACCATACACACACTCCTATTTTTTGATTAAAATTACCACCAAGCCTCTATATCTTAATTTTGGACTTTGCTTCTTGCACTTACAATTACACCATGTTCCTGTTAACAGACAGCTGGTCGTAGATAGGAGGAATCGATAGAATTTGGCTTGGTACCATGTAGAAAGATATTCATTAATCAATATAGAAGTTAAATTGTCGAGTTGTAAATATACGTAAATTTTCTTACAAAAAAATGTAAAATGCATAATTTTCGATTTCAGCTTTTTTTTCCATATTTGGCACAATTGTTTAATGTTATATAGATTATCTTTATGATGAAAGCTAGAAATATTATTTATATCTCCTGTACAAAATTCCTTGGTCCCACAGAAACAAGACCAGATAAAATGTATATAAATTATTGACTTGTAAATCAATTTGTTTCAGCAAAAGCATGAAACTGTTGGCACAATTTTTTTTTGTGAGAACAATCCGCTATCTGTCAACTGTACATAGTCCTTTTCACCAATCTAATATTATATTTGTTAATAATCTTATCTCATAAAATGTTTTTTCACATTTAATCATTTTTATTATAGTAATATTATATTATATATATGTGTATATATGTATATAGGAATTTCAGAATAATAAAAGCTACGTAAATTTCCATAGCTTAATTTTTCGCCAGCTTTCCGTTGCAGCGCTTTCATACTCAATTTTTGCTACACTTTTTACATACATATATACACATACATATTGATATTTACGAAGTAAATAAAACTCTTAAGCCCGACGCAATAATTCTATACAAATACACTGATTTCTTTAGTAGATTGAAGTACTTGACAACAGTTCCCTTTTAACAAACGCACAGTCACACTTACTGTCATTGAGCTCAAGTCGTTACAACAATGCTCTTTCCGTTTTACTACATAAACGATAATATTTGTAAATGGAGCGATTTCTTCGTGATATGGACCACCCATCAATATACAGATAGTTGCTGGAAAGTCCTTACATATGTCTATGCATATGTCACATATGTCCATGGCATTGTACGCATTACGCAGACATAAAAGGAGAAATTTCTTCTGAGCATATATTTTTTCTATCATTCGCGATTTTCAACTTTGTTTTTGAATAATTAACATGGAGCGGATTATGTATAAATATACTCTTAAATCTAAATTACAGAGAAGACTACAATATACATATAGAGAAAAGTCCCCTATTATGAGATACCACATATCTATTTTGTGTGATTATCGGAGTGAGCAGAATTGAAAAATATAGTAGGTCATTTTGAAGGAAATTTAATAAGCTTTAAGGTGCTGAAATGTAAAATCTAATTTAAATATTAATTTTTCTGAAAATTAAAAAAAAAATGTAAAAAATGAGCTATTAGTTTAGCAGAAACCCCACTATCGCATATTAAAAACTTATCTCATAATAGGGAACTTTCCTTTAATAATAAAAAAACATGATTAGATATATAGATATATATATACACATACTGAATGTGCCTTTTATAAAAAATGATTTTTATTTCTTATATAACAAAAGAGAATTACAATAACTCAAGATGAAAGAAAATAATAGTTATAGCCTCTTATTCCGTTTTAGTCGGATGATAATTTGTTTCACAGCATGCATTTAATTGTTATAACTTTCATATTGCATTTTAACCCACGTAATAATTTAAATAATTTTAAATAATTTTAATAATACACGATTGAGATTTTTCGCATTATTTACATATGACTTGTGCAAGATATTATTACTAAAAAAAGTAATATCTTACGCAGAAATTCTACCCAAAAAATGTCCATTGCATATCTCTGAATAAATAATTAAACAATAACAAGTTAATATTCTTAATATACATAGCGTATGTAAAATCATACGCCACATGCGCCAGGCCATGCTAAATCGATCTAAAAAGTATTATATTACAAATTATGTTACTTAATAGGAAAACTGTTAAGTAGGAATCTTAAGACCTTAGCAAACTATTTGGCTACATGAAGATAAGATCGGTTATTTGGCAAGTTTCTTGAGATATTTCTCCCTTTACGTCCTAGAGCAAATCTAAATGTTGCGCGCATAATATACATATATTTGAGTGACAAAGTGCTAAAGTTTGTAAAGAAATAGATACAAAAGAAATTAACATAATCACAGTTGGTTGGCAGGCTTGCGAGCGAGCGCAGGCATGATGCGTTTGGACAGGCTCTTTCAACGCAAATACCTCATCTTTCTTTACATGGTTTTATCACTTGGTCGATATAGTACTTCAGTAGCCTGTTTAAACCCTTTATATTGACAGACTGAGCCTTAAACATAATCATTTGTTCCAGGACTTGTCAATGGTTCTTGAGCCTGAAACAAATAATATGGTAAAACTTTTCACATAAAAAAATATTCTGAAATTTTATTTTATCCGTCAAAAATATATTTATAATTTTTCCCATAATCCATAAAAATTATCTGTTAAAATCTTTTAAGTAAAAATTAATTTAAAATAATTATAGTTAATGATTATTTTTACCTCCTCTCCAACTGTAGCTGCAGGAAGCGGGAATCTATTTTTCTCAAGACTAAATTGATCTTCAGTAGTCTTTCTGTAGACGGGATTATCGAAGTTCATGCTAGTAACATTACGATGAAGATAATGCCTGTAGCACAGTACTGCAACCAGTGCGAGTAATAACAGTCCTAAGGTCACTACGCCTATTACGATGCCGGCGACTAAACCAGGATCTGTTGATTCAGTTGCTAAATTTCTCTTTCCATCTGCATCTGCTGAGGATAGTGGATCTATAAATATCATATTTGATATTAAAATTCCAAAACATAAATTGGTATGGTTGATGTTTGATGTAAAGAGATTCCAAAAATCTTTTCTCATTCCAGCACATTCATTACTATAGCAGAGTTAATACAAATAATTAGTAAGAACTTAATAAATTCATTTCTGTAGTCATATACAATGGTTGTAATTATAAGAACAGACTAAAAATCTAAATCTAGAAAACACTAACTGTGCTATCAAGTAAATTGCACATTTTTAAGAAAAATGCATGCATAGGGCACATTCGTATAATGCAAAGTAACACTTAATATATCTAATCATATCTACAATTTTATATCCTAAAAGATTACAAAATAAATTGTAAAGGGTATCTTTTAAATAAATAATTAAATAATTAGTTTTAATCAATCAAATTTGTTAACAAATAACAATAAATATTAATTCAATATATAGATTGTTAAATTCTTAGATTTAGCAAATAACTTGTTATTCATGGATCTTCTGATAAACATAAAGTCAATTTTTCTTTAATAAAAACGTAGAGAAAAATTATTAAAAAATTTAAATTTTCTATTTTTTTACAATTTGACATATATTTGTAACTCAAATAACAAATTTATTAAGCCAATCAGCACCATGGAAAAAAGGCTTCAACATTTTGATACGTTCGATATTTAGTTAATACGCCTTTTTTAGAAAGGGATTTATTTAAATTAAATAAAGAGAGAATAAAATTTAGTTACCGGAAATTTGTTTAACTAGCAAATCAATTTTCTGATGTATTTGTTCAGGAAAAATTGACTTTAAATTAGTCACAAATTGATTTAATCTATATATATATAGAGAGAGATAGAGCATCTAATATATACAATATACATATATCTGAAATATCTTGTATCAGATACTACATACTAAAAATAAAGAATTTTGATATAGATTTAACGTATACAACTTAATATAACAAAATTTCCACTTTCCATTTTCTTAAAAAGGAAAAAAAATTGTTTTTAATTCAGCATTCAATATTTCACTCTTAAATAATAGAGTTATCAATATATTTTTTAATAATTAGTAGTTTAATTAGTGATTTTTATGAAGCCCAGTATAAAATGTATCCCAAGAATATATCACCCTGAATTAATAAATGTTTAAATGATTAATTAATTATGTGTGATAATATAATTAGATAAACGCTTAATATAACCCAGAAAGATCCGCGTGTATTGAAAAAATATCATCCAACCAAACTTACTGGCAGTTGTTGTAACATTCAGAGGCTTGAGCCTCTGGAACGGCATCATGGGTGCTTGCGTGGACGGTGCTATGGTCGTAGTAACTGGAATATCCCAAATACATGCAACACGAATGCAAATAAATGAAACAATGTAAATAATGACCTCATAATGTCTTCAAGCAACTGTAGGACATTAATAAAAAAAATTTATAAAATTTTTTATTAAAGTCCTAAATGATCAACTTTATGCACTAAAAATATACGCTTTGTTTGCAATAATTTTTTCATGTCCAAGCACTTGCACGTTTTCATCATACTGTTTTATTTATGAATTTATATAACAGTGATCATGCCACAGATGATTTGTTATTGTGCAACGACTGTTTATGAGATATCGATGTTAATAATTATATGCGCACATCTGCATACAAGCGTAATAACTAACTAGCCGACTACAAAAGATTTGTAGGAATTTAAAGAAAAAAATGACATTTTGAACATCTTTCTTGCATAATAAGCATTAATAAATTATAATGCACCAACGACATGCAATACTATCTGGAATTTAGATTTCATTCTCATAATGTACTATACTGCAGATCTATAACATATTTATAATAAATTGACGAATAACTTTCCGTGACTGCCTATTAATTAACTAATTTGTTCATTTAGAGAAATATTTTGTAATTCGTAATGTATGACGTCTATTACCAATAATTAAGAAATTACTTTTAATATAATTTGAAAACACTACGTTATGCTAAAAATACGATTACAGAATTATAGAAAAGAGTTAGAAAATAATTGGCATGTTTACTACGACAAAGGGCTACTATGACGAAGCAGTTGAAAATAGCATAGTAGCTCAGTGGTGGAAGGTCATTCATCAATCACGATATCTTTCCCCATGACTGACTCACCATTTTCCACGCACATCAATCCATCGGGTAATAACCGTAAGCCGTCAGGACAGGCGCACGACAATAGTGGTGATCTAGAGTTGATTTTAGGCGCGGGCAAACACAGATGGCTGCAATGTCCATTGACAGCCTGACATTGATTCATTCCATCAGGCTGTCTGTAAGGATGATATACATGGACTACCATCGGATGCTGAAGCGTTCTGATCGACGTTACGGGTTCTACTTCCTTGCCGGTGAATTTGTTAGCTTTAAAGATCGTTTCCTTATCCCAATCGGTCCAGTACACGTAATCCTCAAAAGTCGTTATACTGAAGGGATGCCTAAGGCTATCGGGAGAGTACAAAACCGTTCGTCTGCCCGTACCGTCGTAATTACAGGAACCTATGATGTTTAGTTTTGCGTCTACCCAATATACTCTCTTGCCAATCAAGTCTAAAGTTAAGCCATTAGGCCACTTGACATCATTACCGACAATCACCTGTAATAGACTCTTGTTAGAAATCAAGGCAAATTGCTTGAAAAACACATTTAATATGTTTTATTAATGACTCATACATAATTGTTCCTTTGAAATTGATTTCTAGAGACACCTTAAGTTTTGTGACGTTCAAGTAACATATTCTTCGATAATATTAATACTACTTTTTAATTAACATTATAATTTCCGTTTCCTACCGATCGATGAGTGCCGTCCATGCCGGCTCGTTCAATACGAGCCTCGTCGCTCCAGTCTGTCCAAAACATCCAACCCTCCAATGGATTCAGTGCTATTGCTCTAGGTTCCTGAATGCGATCTCGTATCAAAGTCTTCCTCATATTTCCTTCGAAATTGGCCAATTCGATGGTATCTTTCCCAGAGTCTGTCCAATAAATATGACTGTAAATCCAATCAACTGCCAATCCATCTGATGTGGTGAAATCGTTTTCGATAACGACTGTGCGCTCATTTCCTTCATCTATTGGAGCTCTGAACATATCATTCGGTCAATATATCTCTCAATATGAAACTTAATAATAGAGACTTTCTAGCTATAAGAAAATTATGACATACTTGTAAATTTTCTTTTCACTAATGTCGCTCCAGAAAATCATTCCAGTGCGAAAAACAAAGTCCAAAGCCGTTGCCATTTTAGTATTATTAACGATAGCGGTCATCTCTTGACGGTCTAGAGCTACTTTCCGGATATCATGTCGACGGGCAAATAACAGACTTGCGTGACCCTCCGCGGCTTTACAACGTGTTAAATTCCGCGGATCTTTAAGATAACCGGTGGCGCAGCTGCATTTGAAGCTACCCTTTTCATTTTGGCAAAACTGAGAACAGCTGCCCGGTTCCAAGCATTCATCAATATCTGAAAGATAAAATAATCTCTCCAATGCGGAACTAATCTAATGTACGGTTGCGGTGAGAGACCAGAAACTTAAAAAAATAATATGTTAACATTTGGCAAAACAAGAACTCTGGTCATACCATCGCATGTGCGGTTGTCGATGAGCCTATAGCCTGCACGGCAATCGCATCGATAACCAATAGGCAAATCGACGCAAATCTGCGAGCATCCACCGTTGTTTTTTGCACACTCGTTCACGCCGCAGAGCTCGGCGCTCTCATCCTCCCACCCGATGCAATCTGGATTTTTGTTGCAAACGTTTTCCAAAGGAATGCACGAGCCCTCGCTGCACTGGAACTGAATTCGCGGATCGCAGCTTATGATTTTGCTCGTGCAATTCTTCTCGTCGCTTCCGTCGGCACATTCGGCTTTACCGTTGCAGTATAGATGACCTAAACATACGAATCGTTGAAAATCCGAAGCATTATAGAGCGATTCGCGCGACTATGTAAAACGACAGATTCTTTATGTAAATAATGATATAAAAAATCATATACATCTTGGATTAACTTATTAATTTTTGGAATTCAATATCTTGGTAATATTAAGGCTGAATATAATTTTGCAGTCTGTTCACACTTGAATTATGCCATTATCCCGTGAAACGAAAACATTTTTCACCAATTTGTCGTATTTTATTGTAATTTTATGTTTAACGTAATAATAATTACAAGCAGTTTACTATGGAAATGTTGTATCTTTAAATATTGCATACCCGAGATGCAAGAACGTCGATCTTCGCATTGAAATTGATCGGGTCTGCAAGTCACATTGTGGCATCTCTGTGGGGATTCGTCCGCACCATTAGGACAGTCCTTTTCGCCGTCGCATACCCAAGTCTGATGGATGCAAGTAACACCATCGTCGCAATCGAACTCCTTGTCACAGTGGCTCGTCTTCTTCCCGTGGATATCCTAAGAGAGTGAATTCCAAAGAAACATCAGATTTACGTGCAATACGATATTTACATAAATCGTATTGCATTTTTTCTCTCTCGAGTTTCTTTACTCTTAACAATCTCGCAAATCACTTCAACCATCCGATACTCCGACGGGATCAGTATGAAGACGAGGTACCTTGCATCCTATTTCGTCGGATCGATCGGGACAATCGTAGTCGCCGTCGCATCTCCATCGCGACGTTATGCAATAATTCTCGGAACACGCAAAATCAGTGCCAGGATGACACGTTACCGGCCCGCAACCTTTCTCATCGCTGTTGTCCCCGCAATCGTTGTCGTTGTCGCAGACCCACAGCTGTTGGATACAGTGCTTGTTCGCGCAGGTAAACTCGTCCGACCGGCAAGTGTCGTCTGAGGCAAAAGATTTCTCATGTGAGAGAAGTGGAATGTTTTATTTACTTGCAATAGAAATTCTCGCGTAGCGACTTTGACATTTCAACAGGGGTTGACATCTGATCGGTACAGGGATGTAAAGCTTTTTAAAATAATTCCCGACTAAGATTATTAATCTATTAATGCAAATATTTAAAATAGCAGAACTTTTTTCTAAGTCACATATATAATTGTGCTATCACGTATAATCCGTGAAGAAAATATTGCAATAAGTAATTAAAAAAGCCAAAATTTTTAGCAAAAAAAAAATAAACAGCAGGTGCTATAATATCTATAGTAATTAGAAAACAAAAATTATGACAATAATTGTTAAGCGATGCGATCTTGTATTATAACTGCTCCCAATATGAGCACCTAGAACTCCGATATGGCTTCATGATTCTCTCTCTATTTCTCGATAAACTGTATTACGCTGCAAACTAAACTCAAAGCGTAGTAATATCAGCTGATCCGATAACCTTTCACGATAACGTACGTCTAATTTCGCAGCAGCTATGAATTTTTTATAAAAGAAGATTATACATTCAAGATGTTTTTATTTGCGCGTTATTATCCTTTATTGATTTCTTCTTATTTCCTTTTATGATATATAATTATTAATTATATAATTAATAATTTTTTTAATTTGACAATGCTTATTAATGTAAGCATTACATTTAATCTATTCTGTGTAAATGTACCTTACTCCACTGCAATAATCTTTGTGCCTAAAAAAAAGCGCACAAAGGAAAGAAACTACATTTCATTTATCTTCTAATATGTAATGCTGTGCAGTGTATTTTATAATAATATTTATGCATTTATGATAAAATGTAAATTATGTTTCACTTATGCTGAAATGTAAATAGTATTATTTTTTAGAAATATATAAAAATTCCTGAATATATTATGTAGACATATTGGGAACAGTTACACGTCACAAGTCACAATCTGTAATGTAGAAAAATAGAATACTGACTGACAGATAAATGTCACGGCTTTCACATATCGACATATTACACAATTTAGACAAGAGCACGAAGACTTCATGATAAGACGTCACGATAAGACCAACAAAAACGTGCGGCTTTAACGTAACGACTCGTGCGCAAATACCGCTCTAGGAAGAAACATGATAATTAAATAATTTTATGTAAAAAAAAGCTTCTTTTCTTTTATTACACTGTTATGTATTCCGTAATCGCGACTGCTTGCGCTTTCGAAGAGACAAGTTCCGGAAAAATTTGAAATTCCCGGCAGTCACTCGTAACTTTTTAAGCGGTAATAATTATCTCCTCCTCCAGCAAGCGGTATCTGCGACACAACATTATCTAACACCTAACGAAAAAAAAGCTATACGTATTAAGTTGCACTCTTAAGTATTACGATCGGAAATTCTCCGACTGAGGGAAACAAGAGATAATAAGTGTAATAAAATACTTACAGGTGACGCCAAAGATACACGAAGAAAATAAAAGATCAAATTAATTATAGTAGCACAGCAATTGGATCGTGGGTAATCCATTTCCGACTTGATCTTTTTTCATTTGGATAAAGTCGCTTTTATGCCGATTTATATAATAACTATAGATAAAAGGAAAAATGATACGAGGTTATCGTATGCGTGAATTCGTTAAGAATGCATTAAAAGAGATTCCTCGATATGAAATTTCTAATAAATTTTTCGCGCGACTTTCTACCCACTATCAATTCTTGTGGATCTTAACGCTATCGGCCGGCAAAGTAGCAAGGAAAGAAAAGTTGACGAAAATCAGCGCATTTCAGGAACACCGCATCGAATAAACGTAATAATAATCGCGGCTAATAAAAGTATAAATAACTCTTAATTCGTGCAAAATCCGTTTGTAAAACATAAAGATGCGACGTAAGATGTGCAAATGGTTTGTAAAATGTGTTCATTTAAAGCGCACCTTAAAGCAACTACATTTTACTATTATATGTACATTTTTTTCTTTACAGAGTCATGTCATAGAATCATTACAGGCACCCTTACACAAGCAACCTTCACCAATCAAAATCCATTTTAGCTTGTCCCAAGGAAATACTCAATCGCCAAACTAACAATATTATAATTGTTTTCGATCAAAAACAATTTACTTCGGATAGGATATACATATATGTTCGTCTACGTCTGTCTTTCGTCAATAATATTATATAGATAGTTATATATTTAATATATATAATTATAACTCTTATCCACAGTGTCTCAAACATATAACATATAACATATGCTTGCATCTTGAAGAGTAGATAGATGTGCACAATTAAAGCTCTGTACAAAAATATCTTGGACGATTAAAATATCTTTTCTAAAAAAAAAAGTCACGAACTAGATTGTTCAACGTCACAAAGATACACAATGTATTTTAAAGAGCTGCATGCGTGGGTGCGAAAACTAATAGAATAAAGATAATATGTAACCTCGGCTGTTCACCCTCGAGACGTAACGTGCAATACACGATAAGATAGAAAATACAGATAGAAAAATAATAGAGAGAACAAAGTGTGCAAGCGTATGGAAAAAGTAGCCCACGTGCAGAAGCTTACTGCACTCAGCCTCGTCTGAACCGTCCGAACAGTCGGGGTTGTCGTCGCACATCCATGTTAATGCCACGCACTCGCCATTTCCCGAATGGCATGTGAATTGTTCCGGCGTACAGGTCTTGGTCCCTACAAGACATGACAATTGCATTGTACCGGATTCGCACGAGAATATATACGACGCGGGGCGCGAGTCCCGACAAAATGGACAACGGCGAACGACGTTCGGTCGCGATTTGGTTTCGAAAGATAGATTGCATCCTCGTATCGAATGCACAGATAAATTCTAAAGTGTGTGTAAAAGCTTGAAACAATGAAATTCCATCTGTCACATAAATTGAAGACCTAATCTCCCGACTCCCTGGCTAACCCCGAGAAAATTAGGGTTCGTTTATAAAGTTCAGATACTTCCTCGATCTAAAAAAAAAACCAATGTAAGAAAGTGCTCTACCGATTTAAAGCCGATCTGTTTAATTATTTCGCAGCTGCGCTCACTTGTTAATTCATTATTTTATTTCTTGAAAGTTTACATTCTATTATCATTAGATTAGATCATTAAAAATTATCATTTAAAGTTTTAGATAATTAAATGGCATGCATAAAAACAACGTCCTATAAAAATATTGAAAATTTTGATTAATTAGTTATTCAGATAAATGTAAAAAAAATGTAACTATTACTCGTCATAAAAATTGCATTGATTTTGTCATTGATTTCACCGATGAATTATTGTTATATGCTTTGTTATCACTTCACCAATTTCCTAAAATTATTCTATATCAACAAGTTATTTATCATTTCCCGTTTCGATACATGCAATTAACGGAACCCAACTTCCTCATGTCAAGCGATAGAACGTATCGAGAGCACGAGAGGATGCAATCTGAGATTCTGCGATTTGCGCTTTGCCATTTGTTCCGTAGCTTTCCGGCTGATCTCGTCCCTCCTTGGCTGCTTTCCGGTAACACCTACGCTAAAACGCTCATCCGCGCGACTTACTGTGACAGTTCTTCTCGTCCAGATCGTTGGAGCAATCTGTCTGATGATCGAACAGCCACGTCTTTGGAATGCACTCGCCCGGACTGCATTCAAACTCTCTTTCGCTGCACGGTGTCGATCCTTTTTTTCAGTTCAATATTTTCGATTAACCATCTCTTTAGGACATAATCTTGCGAAATCATATACTTTTAGTTGATGCTGCCGACATCGGCAATATAATTTCTCGAATAAAAATTTTTGACGGACATCTAAAAGTCGTCTAAAAAATACATCTGATCTTGTGCAACTTAGGAGACTTAAGTTTTGCGTCTTAATACTGTTAAATTTCATGAAGAATATGAATATGTTTGTTTTTTATTTAATTCATATTTTAATAAAATTCCATAATTATAATGTTATGTGTTATATGATACAGAAAAAGAAACATTTTTAATGGATGGAAATCATAATACACGCGTATATAAAATATATACAAAATATAATATTAAAATACAAAATATGCACAAAAATATATTTAAAAATATAAACGGACTTCTAAATGTAATTCTATTCAGAAATTTAATGCGATTTACAGAATTAATGCTTCAGACACAGAAGTGTCCAAAGCAAGCTTTTTTAGTTTGTCTATAAATCAATACATCAATAAATCAATACTTTCTTTCGTGCGAGAGACGAAATGTCGGCGCTATAAGTATTGAACGTCAAAAGCAAAGTATAGATGTTTCGATACTATCATGTATAATGCCCGATTATGCAGACAAACGAAACAATCGTTAACCTTTGACATTCGATATCTTTAGCGCGCCATTGTTTTCAATTTCAAGTTCGAATAAAAGAGCCTATACGCCTGCGATCACGTTTCGTATGTAACTGAACGTGCTAGCATTCAAGTAATTTCTCATTTTATGACATAATGCTGCGCGAACATCGTGGAACGTAATAATATACAGGATGCTCTCCTTATTGAAGACACCTCCTAGATTCTTTGGCCAATTTTGAATAAAAAATAATAAAGAGATCCATCATTAATCGCATCCTTCCAATTCTCGACATTATATAATTTTTGTAACTTTATAGATAAAAATTCTGTCAAACAATAAATTCCATTTAAAATTATCCAAAGAATGCAGTTATGCTATTCACTTGGAATGCCCGTTAATTAAAATGTAAAGCATGAAATTTACGCGAGATAAAATAGTTCATTACGTAGTCCGTTTGTAAAATAGTAGAAAATAATAATGAAAAATCGCTCGACGCATATACGGTTCCGAGAGAACGATACGGAACGATAATTGTTAGTTTCTCAGAAGGATTATAGAGCTCCTTCGTTTTTTTTCAAACTAAAATTGCAATGTGCATCAACGATAAAGCTCGATCGCGTTTCCCTAGTTTATAATTTAAGAGAATTTTTAATGATCTGCAGCGCAATTTACATCATAATTGAAATGATTAAATGCACACGTAATTATATCGGTCAAAAGGGCTTTGCGTCAGTATGCACTAATTAATATTAAACGTGCATTCCACTATGTAATTATGATCGCCGTTGCGACCTTCAAGGATCGATGGGATACGATTAAACTAATCGATTAATATCACTACTGCCCTTCCGCCTCGTGATATACGTATAATAACACCGAGGGTGGAGATATGCAAATATATGACGGCCAATTGTAGTATATCAGGCGATTTACAATTCTAATAAAAAAAAAAAATTAATATGCGTCTTAACATCCACGCAGGATTTCATCAGACAGCAATCGCACGATAATACTGGAATCTGGAGTACTAGAATCGAGTACCCTCAAAATAGGAAATAACCTCGTTAGCGAGGGACACCCTGTATGTCAGTACGCTTCACCTGCATGAAAAACCGGTCTCCAAAGTTGCACTTTCACATACCGGGACCTTTTACAGCCGGGATGCACTATATATTCGGTTAAATATTCATTCAATTATTTTACATGACAATGCAATAAACTTTGTTCGCAAGAAAGTTAGCCGACTTTTAGGCTCTGCCAGTATTCAAAAAGTTATATCTTAATGAAAGAAAAAAAAATTCGATTGAATAGCGCGTATATAATTTTTCTATTATGAAATATGCAAAGATCTCTTAAACGTTTCTGCTTTTACGAAGTGCAGCGCCCTGCTTTTATGAAGTGAAACTCATAAAGCGTTTTACAAGAGGTAATTAATAGATTACACTACATAGAGACGTATAAATTACAAATTTCGCATTCCGTATATATATATGTAAGTATACAAGGCGTCTCTCTCAAAGCGGTAAATGCTAATAGATATATTTTATTGGCAGTAGCGGAGGGATATTAATTTCGCGTTTACCTTACCTCGGCAAATATTTAATCTGCGATTGAATTGGCTGTTAAATATGCCGGTAATTAACTTTTAATTTAATTTTTATGAAACTTTCCGCATTCGGAACAATCGCTACTGTGCAATCACAAAAGCGAGTCATTTTAACATTTTAATATTTCGACAGATTTTAATATTTCTCAAAATCATAAAACAAATATGTATATAGAACCTCGAGCTTTCATATATAATTACTTCCATAAACTTTCAAAAATTCTCTATTTAATTTTCCTTATATATTAATCCTTTGAATAAATAAGAAATTAATATTGAAGTCAAAACTTCCGTTCGTGCATGAATCAAATTTTATGCGTAGCTTCTGTACCTATGTTAGTATTATATCTTGTGATATCTCGATATCTTGTTAATATTTTTCAACCAAATGTGATTAATGTCCATTTCTATCAATGTAGATTAACTTTAATCTCGATTTAACTTGCTTTTAAACTTTTTCTAATTCTTGGAAAAAATTAAACTAGGAAAAGATAAGAAGCAAGTTAAACCGGGGTTAAAGTTAATCTGCATTTACAGAAATGGTCAATAGTTTTGAAAAAAATTAAGCGGGCAAGACTAAACCGGGGTTTAAATGTTATCTTCAATCTTTCTCCCGCCTCGTTTTAGATCTTTAGGAAGCAAAAATCAGCATTTTTCCCTCCGGGTCCGTATCTCTCTCGACAGAAATTATAGCGATCCAACGTCGGAATATTTATACGCGCGTTGCATGCATTATATAAGAAATTGTAACTTACTGCAGACAGCGGGGTCCTCGTCAGTGCCGTCCGGGCAATCTCGATCGCCGTCGCAATGCCATATATTGGGTATGCATCTGCCGTTACTGCACTTGAACTCCGTGTCCTTGCATTCCTGGGTGTCTGAAATGTTCATGTGGGAATGAGCGACGGCACCGGCACCGGCCGAAGGGACAGTCGCGCAGCACGCGAGCAGCAACAGGATGCACGTGCACCGGGAAACGCGATCCGAGGGCCGCGTCCGACTCATGCCGCCGAGCTGCATGATCGCGAGAGAGGAGCAAACTGGAGCAACCCTCCTGGGTCTGTCGTCCAAACGTGCGTGCGTGCGAACTGCACGGCGCGAGACCGCCCGAGACGCACTACGCGTTACGAGGAAACCTCTCTCGGCGTTTCAATCAAAGATCAATTAATTTTTATACGCGCGATCATTATAGCGCGCCGAACGATCTTCGAACGAGGCTCCCGCACGACGCGACGTCCGGCCCGAGCCTATCACTGGCGTTTGCTGATGAAATCTCACTGACGTATGTCATCCGACAAGTACGCAACACTGTTGTGTAAATTTCTTTTTTCTTTTTTCTTTTCTTAATCCCGTTCCCGATACTTCTGGATCATCGGAGCAGAGAGGAGGAACTCTCTCGGACGTCGAGCGACTTCGCAGTTTTAGCTTTCACGCGCGACGACGAAAGCGGTAAAATGCGAGCACCGGGACGCACACCTGGCGCAACGATGCACTCACGGTGGTAGCCGCGGATTCTGTAAGGCCGCAGCCCGCCAAAGGGGCGCCTATATATGGGCTTTGGCATGCACACACGTACACGCGCACGCAAGTGTTCCGCGGTGTGGCAGAAGGAGAGAAGCGAATCAAAGCCCTACCGCTGATCCTCGTTGCGAATCCAGTGCGTTTCTCACGTTTTTCTAAATCACGCACACATGATTAAACATATACACAAGGATTAGTGTCGAAGAAGAAATATTAGTTTCTACATATCAATATACGAAATAAAGACGTAATACTTTTCAATTATAAATACCGTAACCGATTTGGATATTTTATCATACGATAAGTAGATTTCTGACAAACTTTCTGCCGTATATATAAAAACACTTTATTTTAAAAAGCATTGTGTGCGTGTACGTGGGTAGGTGTGTATAGACACTATAGACAAACTTTACTTTTTCACGGATTATAAATTTGAACATTTTATAACATCGCCTTTTACACAATAAAGTGTTTTTATATGTGTGAATTCACAATAATTTCAACGGTAGACAAAAATGTACGGAGTTGACACGTGAAGTAGTTGCAACAAAATAAAAATAAAATTACATGTTAAAAATGAAATATGTAGCGCATGACATTTAAGTCATCGGTTCAATACACATTAAATGGGTAACACGATAATCCTGGATATTGACAGAATAAAAATTCATAGATTCTCTAAATTTCAAAATTGAATAGATAGAAAAATATTTGCGCGCGGCATATCCTTTTGTTTACCGTTGTACGCTAGGTTTGCTTTAATACGATTTAAAAACTACATCGATTCATTAACAGGCTTTAACATGCTTTTTAAAACTATTAAATATGTATTACATTTTAGCCTGCGGCTTTTCCCTCGCCGAGTAACATTCTTTTACGTTTACTATTTTGTAGAAACTATTATTCTTTTTTAAATATAAAGCGTTAAGTAATGTGTGTTTATTATCTTGTCCGTATGATACTTGAAATATTATACGCATACTACGAGAGAGTTATATGCATAAAAATCGCCGGGGAACAACTATCCTCTATATCTTTTCAAATAATTTTTCAGGCATTCCTCGCAAATTTATACGGCTATGTTTATCGACGTAAAAACGTGCACGTTATTCTCGATTAAATCCCTCTCGCTTCTTTTGCTACTTGCTGTTAATACGTATTGTCAAAGGATTAGATAAATCCGTACGTAAACGTACAAAAGAAGCGGTACGTAGACGAACATTATCGTCATTTATCAAGTTCTTGGAACGCATCATTCGTGGCAGCATAATGATAACACGAAAGTAACTGAAGCATCGATGCGGTCAGATATTGGCACAAAAAATACGAAAAGTAGCACAGCGGAAGATAGCGCCGGCGGCCGGACTTCAGAAAGCTATCGAGACGATAATTCGAGACCGAAGCATGTATAATTGATTAAGTGCGAAATATCGACGCTTGTACATAGGATATCTTATCTAAAAAATTTGCGTTTCCGCGATGAATGCGTAACAGTAATGATCGCGAATAAATCAATATTCTTTCCCCTATATGTTTTTAAATATCATTATGAATGTTACACATGCAATTTATGTGCTCATTATGAGAAACAAATTAACTTATCATTGATTGCTTGAATAATTTGTACTAAATAAGTTCTTGAAAGATAAAAATATATAGGTGCTTTCAACGAAAATACGGAGACATTAATAGTTTTTAAGATATTAGCTTAACGATGATAAAGCTTTTATGAGTCAAATTTCAAAGAAACATAAGCTCCTCTTTTTTAATTTTAAATTAATTTAATTATAATACAATTTTGACTTAAGCTTTAATTAAAGATACATTTAATCTTACTGTTTCATTCATTTTTATATAGATTTGGTCCAAGTTTGAGTTATTTCGATTGTAAAAATGCAAATTTATTTAAATATTCCTTTTTAAAAATATATAATATTTATAGGTTTTAAAACGTGTTTAAATTTTTTATGTTATACAAATATATTTAATATTATAAAAAAAATATTTTTAAAAACGTGAATTTTAAAATATGTGTAATAAGTGTGTGTCAAGAGATTTGAAAATGTTATTCACATAATAATCACAAAATCGTAATATTTAAAAAAATTTATATGGTTACAAAAAATCGAACGGAAAAGAATTAATATTAATAATTGAAAAATAATGATAACCTTGGTATTTTCAATAAAGAAAAAAATTTGTCAAAAAATTTTTCATTAATATTTGATGCGGTTATTGTACTTCGCGTGGATTAATAAGTGAATGATGACATCGTTTTTGTCGAACAACTGTCGAAAGACTGTCGAAGAGCTGACCAGCACTTCGTTTGCAGAAACATGATATTCTGAGATATATGCATCTCGAGTTTTCGGTACGGAATGAATGATGAATCGTCGTCGTTCACTGGAATAATCAATATACGCTAAAATCAAATGCAATATTCAATATAGATTTATAGAATATGCAATCGGTATATATGTACACATGTATATATGAATACACGCCATAGGTCTCGACTGAGTTCGTTAGTCGTTTTTCTACAATATACACACATATATATATATATATATATATATATACACACACCTATCTTTGTTTACATATTTAAAAATTCATCGACGATAGATGCTACACAACTTTCCGTTAACAACATATAAAAAAATATCGATCGTGCGAAGCCAACAATTGAGAAAATGCAGATAATTTTGCGACTCACTAATAGCACGTGAACATGCTACAAAATATAAAGCGTATGTACGAAATATGCACGTCGTGTATAGCCCGTTAAAAGGTAAGACGTATATGCGCGAGACGGGATCGTGACCAGTTTTCTGGCCGCGTAAGAATCCTGTCTTGTATTGCGACTCTTGTTTAAAAGCAGCCGTCTCGTCATTCCCTTTTCACGCGCTTGACTTTCCGCGTCCCACGACTAGATCACGCCTCTATCAGCGATATCTCGGTCATTGCGCGCTCACGATTACCTTCACGAATCGATCGGTCCGTTTCCGAGAATCCTATTCTTAATGCACCACTGATGCAATACCGAAATATCTTTATAAATATAACGACATTATTTATATTTAAACGCTGCTGAAATCACTAACGTTTGAGCAGTTCGATACCACGATAAAGGGCCATTTAAAATTGAATTAACTCTTGTTAAAGTTTAACAGAAAAAAAAATATATTGAGTTTGCAAACTATTAAAACTGATTTTAAATTGCAAAAAAATTTTATCTTTTATTTCCAATTTATTTTTTTTTTTACAGCAGAATCATTGCTGTTTGTATTAGCAGTTAGGGAGGGATACCCTATATACTTTCCAGTGGCAAGAAGCTACGAGCGGATTAATTGAAACTATGTGTCACGAGACTGCCCAATGTATTCATGCGAACTAATTTATTGGATTTCGTGCTGCGCACACAGCACGGCGTTTAAATTTAATATAACGGCGGAGAGAGAAGTCTGGCGCTTTGCAGTGCCAGTATTTTCCGATCGATTACGCTGATGAAAAAGTCCCATCCGATACTCCTCTTGTAAAAAAAAAAAAAAAAAAGATTGAGCAGCATTTGTGTAATTCGTCCAAGACCGAACGAATCTAGATATGCGTATAACATCGGCTTTGATATACAAAGTTGAAAGTTGCACGATTGCAAAAGATTGATAAAGGCAATATCATTCTCGTGACAGGCTTTATTGGCTGCGTCCGAAATGCATTATATCTGGCGAGAACGTGGAGTATTTCGCGGACGGCTTCACAAGAGTTAAACGCGCAAATGATTAATTAATGAACGTCATGTAATTATTGTATCAAATTACGCGATGGTTATTATATCGCGAGCTGTTGTCACATAATAATCCATGAATTTCCGAGCAGGTAATATTAGATATTAACGGTAGATGCGAGGATATTTATCATTCTCCGACGTGCGCGCAAGCGCGCGCGAGTTGCCGCTCTCCTCTTTTATTTAAGTAAAATTGTAAATAAATAATTCCGTTTGTTCGTCGTGCGGGATAAAAACTTTTTGTTTTGCCGTTATCGTAGTACATATTCGATTCATGAAGTAGACGATTTAAATTGATTTGCATAGATTCGAGCGAAGTTACGAAGCTCCAAAGTAATCTTAAATACATATGTAACGTTAACTTTCGAGGTTTCGAGGATGAAATTGCTTAAATATTGGAATCCAAAAGCGAAATTCCTCTCAATTCCTCTCAGTTATGGATTATACAAGATTTATATAACTTTGTCACAAGTCAATATCTCCGACATCACGGATACAAATTCCATTACAAAAAACGGATAGGTCTTTACTTAAAAAGAGGAAAAATCGACACTTCTAAAAATGTCATTACAATTGATAATTAAATGTCTGCCTCAAAATCGTGAGATTCTCGCTGAGAATATCTTTTTCCAGAATTGATACGTCTTTCGTGGATATTGACTTGTAACCAGAATCAGCATGATGCAGAAAATACATATGGATATACCGATGTTAGCTAATAAAACAATCAAAAAGGTGATTCTATTATGCATGTAAAGGTAAATCGAGAACGTGGAATAAAATTTTTTCACACGAGATCCCCTTTCCCGAAGAGAATCGAAAAAATTTGAATTTTATTAAAACGCGCTACGCGTTGTATATCTCTCGCGAGTGTCACTTTGCGCGCGGTACCGATTTGCGAGTGACAGAAAATACGCGTGCGTTAACGTTCAGCCATTCAACAACTTGAAAGGCTGAAATAGACCAGGTAATAATATGCTCGGCACTGTCGACGATTATGTGCATTATGCATTCGCCACGAAATGCGTGCGCTATACTTCTTATGAATATCGCTTTTCACGCGTCGTCACGATCAATATTTACTACCCCGGGACGTTATCACGATTACATCGTTCGAGTTCATATTTTATATATCTGTTCTTCGCTTAGTCTCCCCCCACCCCACGGGCCATTTAAATTGAGATTAATTAATCTTGAATTATCCGTTAAAAACACCAATCCGAAATTAATAACAAAAATACCATTCAGAAAACAGAGGACAATCAGATGCGATGTGTTCCGAAATTGATGGCACTGCATGTTTTATTTCTCGTGAAATAACTATGAATATCGCATAGTCGTTTAATGTATACGTTCGGTTCAAATTGGAAATTCAAAACTAAAACTTCTCTTATTACAATTCCGCGATCGGTTATACGTTATGTTAATTTGTACACAGGAATAATTAATTTGAGCGTTGCATTTTGGCATTTCGATTGTTGGTAATTTCGAAAGAGCAAAAACGCGCGTTAAGCAGTTAATACCAGCTTCCGATTTCGATTTATTTTGCAATTGCAAGTTTGCAGAATGTATTTGTTAACGCAATAAAAATGGATTCACTTGGGACAACACTGAACGATGACCACGATGATTGTCCGCGAGATTTCGTTGGCGTTGCTTTCAGTGACGCAGACCAACCGATTGATTTCAATTGAGTTAGAAATCGTTAAGCACCAATTGATGTCTAAATGCGAAAGCATAGCACGAAGTTCGGAGACTCCCACGGCGGAGTCTGCAAGTCGCGAACGTATTTTTCTTTTTTATAATTTTTACAGATCTTCTCAAGTTACTTACATAAACGCATCAGCGTTACGTTTTTATGAATGTCTCAATGAAAAAACGGTTTCGGTCGAACAAATTCCAGCTCAAGTAATTCATCCGTTATTCAAATAAAATTTCGCCAATCCTCACGTTGAAAAATCTCAAGGAAGCGATCGATGCGGCCGCCAATGCGCGAGTCGACGCTCGAGCAAATCATGCGAGAGCCTATACACACCATGCCGCGACTGGCTTTCACCATAATTATATGGTGCGTTGGCAGTCGCCAGCCGAATCGGTTCTCCTCGTCGTCTCGTCGACTGATGCAACTGGCGCGGACCTTGCGTTACAATAAAATGCATCGACCCTAAATAAACGGAGGCCGGCTGATGGAGGAAGAACGACGGCGTATCCGGCGGCGGCGGCGGCGGCGAAAGAGTTCAGTGTAAAAGAAGCCACAGGACGAAACAGGAAAAAAGGAATGGACTCGGGGGGGGCTGATGCAACATTGCCTGGACCTTGCGGCCGCGCCGAAGCGATGGCATTGCACCGTGCCTTAGGTCACGGTGGTCAAGACTGATTAATGGTATTGATGAATCGACGATCTAAGTATCTCGCGCTTAACTGCATCCGTACATTTACAGGATTATCCTTCGTCGATCTAGAATTAGAAAAAACCTCGAATGAGAAACGCGACGGTAGCATTTCTCGAACAATTTGAACCTTCTACCAGTGTGTAAGACATTGATATACCGCATGAAAATCTACAGCTCCATTAGTACAGCTTATACGTTTCTCGCAATCGAGATTCATAATTTCGAATCAAGAATCTCGTTCGCGATCCTAATTAAAGATGAAATTTGATCGTTCGAGGAAATGGCGCACTCGAGAATCGAAGCTGATTACCAGCTGTTGAAATCGGCCGCGCGCGGTTGAAACGTTCGGACAGGCGAGAGAAAATCGACGAAAACTGGATGGGATTCGAGATCCCAGGGTCGAAATGACAGTCGGCATGCGAGGAGCCGAGGGACCAGGGAAAAAGAAAAGAAAAAGAAATGGAAGAAACTGTGGAGTCGCGAGGCGGTGAAATCTGCGTGCAAAAGTGCAAGCCCTGCGAAACGTTCTGGGAAACGACAAAGGACAATGTCGGTTTGGTTCGTTTGGCAGGTCTCGTTCGTTTTTATTGCCCCTTTTCGCTCGTTAGATAGCACTCCTTTTCCCTCGCGGTCTTCCTTTTCCCCTTTGCCTTTTCTATCTTATTATTTCACGTCGCTGCGCTATCGTGCCGCAGTTTGTCTATTTAGTTACTTATTTAGCCGCTTGTTTATTTGCGTTCCCGCAGCCTGTGGAACCAATTTACACGAATGCGAGGGAATCTTCCACGGAAAATTAAATGCTCTACAAAAGTACAATTACGTTACGTTAAGGAGAGTATAGTGCAAAACTGTATAATGGAACTAATTTGAGAAATGTAGTCAAAGGAGAGAAAATGCCGCGACATGATGTATACGCAATATTTATGCGTTAAATACAGGTTGCTTGAACATATTTCTTGAAAATAACGAATAAAAGAATTTATGTAATTTTTTTTGTTATATCGAGGTATATATATATATATAATAATCATTTTTAAAAAAATTTATATAATATATAACAATATATGATAATTTTTTAGAAAAAAAACGTGTCTTTTGCAAGCATTACTAGATATACTTTATCAGTGTAAAAAAGATATATAGAGATTATTTATAAAAAAAATAATGTATAATATATAATTATATTTTTAAAAAAGTCATGTCTTTCACACATTGCCAGATATATTTTCGATATTTCTCGTTCATCATTCAAGATTTGTCGGACTAAGCTCCGAGCGAATAGCTCAACGATTTAATGGACAAATGAGACTAGCACACATAAGTACATGTCGTATAGCTTTATTCTTTAATACGGGAGAGCAGATTAGATCATTCTGTCTGATGCAAGATTAACAGGAGGCTGCGTCTTGCCCGATTCTCGCGTAATTAATTGGAGAAACCATAGCATAAGGCACTGGCAAGGACGGCGAGTTTTTATGTTACGGTAATATTTTCGCGGAATTGCACATCTCGCTGGTCTATAATCACATATTTATAAAATTATGGCGATTATTGTTTCCCGTCTGTTTTTCTTTTCGTCACGAGGCGCCGGACTTGAAGTACGAGGAAAGGCAAGAGATTACTGCCTTGCAAGCTTCAGATTTTCTTGTTCCGTTATAGGTATGTATGTATGTCTATGCAACCGTATGCAATGTGTTGCAAACATTCGCGATGCAAACTCGTTGATTATCATCGACTTGTAATCATATCGCGATGAAACGCACTCCCCAATCACTCCTACTATAGAATACAGAGACATACTATGTATAGAATGCTCGAAAATAATTACATATTGCGCATAGCGATACTGCTCGTTCTAATATATGCCTCGTGAAACTGCAAACTCATAGATTAATTGGGAAAACGCCAAAGCTCAAAATTCAATGTTATTATTGAAATGTTTATTATTGAAATAAACATTTAGCCAAACGATTTCTAAGAATTCATAAGGCCAGGATTCATAAAGCGAGTAAACTTCACTCAATGAATCGATCGGTGTTTGGATCATAATCGAAGAATAATAGATCAACGAAGATACAAGTAAGTAACTTTCTAATCGCGATTCACAGAGAAGCAATTACAGGAAAGTCACGAATCACGTGATTATTCACGAAACTCGAGAACGGATGTCTGGGATGAATTTTACACCCTGTATCGAAAAAAATGAAGCTCACGTTAGAGTAATTTTAACGTAATTCTTTCGTTTTAATATTTTTTTTAGTTTCTCCTTACTTTTTTCTCAGAAAATATTGAGTAAATTTATATACGTATATATTGTTCTCAAATACTAATAAATTGTAAAACAATAAAAAAAATGCAACATGTAATTATCTGCGGGAAAACACCGTCGCGTAAGAATGCAGTATCATATGTAGGTCATTACGACGCGTCGGCGATAAGATAAATCAGGTGCAACGAATGCGCTAATAAAATTATCTACTCGTATAATTTTGGACGAATCTTGACTCTCGGACGGCGTCGCTTGCGCAACTTCCTCCTCGAGGCACATAAACAATCGATTATAAGCGCTGAGAGAAGACAATCGTTTCGAAATCAAGCGGAAATGCAAATTGAAAGCCATAATTCAAGTTTTGATTAAAATTCTATAATTCACCAACATTATTCGCGCGAGGCGCTTCGCGAGGCTACACTCCGGACTCGCGCAGACGTTACGCCGTATTATTATAATTATTAAACGTCATTATGCATCGTCGATCGGGATGCGGTTTGTTTGGCGCACACGCGGCGCCTCGTAAATAAATCTCCAAGTGCGATCGATCGAACGGGCCGAGGTTCGCCAAAGCTTTAAATCGCAGCCGCGAAAATTAGTTCGGTCAGCCCACTGCTGAGACATCTACTCGAGATCAATAAAACGGCGGAAGAACGCGCGGGCAAACACGCGGACGGCTTATTTGTCAACGGATCGTCATTTAATTAACAAACCCACGCGCGCGCGCTGGGTCGTACACACGCTTGCGTGTACGCACACTTTCGCATGTAGCACAGCGCGAAACTTCCGAAACAACTTATCATTTCTCCCTGCGTCATTTTTCATGTCGCGAGCGCGCGCAACATTACTCTCGTCGATATATTGACACCGTAAAACGAAGTCGCAAATAACGCCGATTCATAAATATTTCATTACTCGCGGAGCAAAGAAACGTTCGATGCGCAAGTCGGTGATTATGGTTTGTCGTTAAAAAATTTCAAACGATTTATCACTTTTCCACGTCTCCACTTCTCCACGTCTCGAAATAATTATTAAAAAATTCCCTCTACAATTCTGCAAAATACTTCGCTAAAATTCCGATTTCGGTGACGCTCACTTAAGTTCGCGCGATCAAAGGGGTATAATTATGAAAAATATACAACGCGATAGAAGTGTAAACGAGAAATTCACGAAACCCCATGCAGAAACGACTAATGGCTCGATCGTTTGCGCGACGTTAATATTTGTTATGTAAAATGATGTTTGCGTTTCGGTTCATATGCGAATTTGACGCGTCAAAGAGTTGCGCAAATTTGCGCTCGATCGTACGGACCGCGCCGGACGTCATCGTTGTTACGTTATATTGCATATATAATTTGACGTATTTTTCGCATAATTCTGCGCGTGACTTACTTTTGCATTCCTCCGGGCTTTCGTCGGAATTGTCAGTACAATCGTCCGCTTTGTCGCAGACCCACGAGATCGGTATGCATCTGCCATTGGCACATCGGAACTGCCGCAAAGGACAAGCTAGTTTACCTGAGAACCAACGAAAAAAATGCACTGAGAAAAAACTCAACAAGTAGTCAAAACAAACTTAACACAAGCAGCACGTAAGAAAAAATAACAATAAATGTAAGAAACGGAAATTAAGCGTACTGGAGATCAATCAATCGTAATTTTTCAGCTTTTAAAATTAAACCTGTATTTTCGAGAGAATACCCTCGATCGCTCGATTCACTCACTGCTCAAATTGCTTGTCGCGCTTACATTCTTTCGGCTTGCGAAACCTTCGCGGATCTCGTAAATAAACGAATTGAGATAACGCCAAGATTTGTAGCGGAGTTATAATTAGAGTGACTCGCCGTTAGAAGACGAGACTATGGATGCGACCCCGCGCGACACGTGCGTCGTTCCAATGCTATAAACGCAGCAATAATAAAATCAAACGTAATCTCTCGCGTAACTCATTTGCGTATCAACTGGTCGACAAGGTTACTTTGCAATTCTCGTTGACGACAATAGAGTTAGATACTTATCTCTGCCTACTACGCTCATTGAGCAAATAACACCAGTGACACCACGCAATTTTACCTTTGCATTTTACCACATGCAGTATCGCTATTCGATTACCCGTGGGCCGTGTAAACGATTATTATTTCTAATTTTACAATTTTCATTTCAATTAACCGACGTTCTAACACTATCTGACATAATATTCTTACTGTAATGTAATTTCTCCTTGCGCGGTAGTCATCGTGTGGAGAAATATTTATTTAACGATTCGTACGACAGGAGAGAGTTTCCTATAAAGATATCAGTTACTCCATCAGTATATCAGTATAAAGATTACCGACGAACGGATCCGAAATAATGCGAACGGTACACGGTGGCAATCCAAGCGAAATAACAGACGATCCTGAGATCGAAGTTTTTCCTTTTTTCTTTTTTTTTTTTTTGCGAATTCACGTACGGTCCACGCATCGATCCGCGAAACACCTTAACAACTCCCGACGGGAATCGCCGACACGGATTTATCACGTGGAACGTGCGCGCCGGCTATTTTCCGCTGTGTGCTTTACGCTACCTGCGCTACCTCATGAATTCCTCGGTGAAATTACCGGGCGATGTTAATGGACCGGTGGAAATCGAGACGTACGCAAATTTCGAAGCAACTTGAACGTGTGTGTGTGTGTGTGTGTTGTGTGTACGCGGTCAGAATCGATCAAATAAACGTCCACGACGACGGGATCTATTCTGTTACGCTTGTTTGCGTGGCGCCTGGATTTGCCGGAAGAATCATTATACGCTAATTGCGCCTGATGGATATCTGTAACTAGTGTGCGCGCGTCTCGTTTCTGTCCGCGGTGCGTACCAAACATATTCTGCGAACGCGTTATATAGGTCCGGTAGTTATACACTGTAAAAATTTTTTGTAAAATTTACAACTATTATAGTGGGTAATTTGAGACCCACTATAATAGGTGTAAATTTCCACACATTCTTAATTTGTGTAATTGTAATTCAAAATTACTTTTTCCTTCCGTACTGTAATTTTGTAAAATTACAACTGTTATAGTGGGTCTCAAAATTATCCACTATAGTTGTAATTTTACAAAATTTTTTTACAGTGTACTCTGCGTTCTCTCGCGTAACGCAAACAGAAAAATAGCGCACAAAATTTGTCGTTGACAAATTTTCTTGGTCGAAACAATTCCCTCGGCTCTTCGAAACTACGATTTCAGAAATTAAACGACGAATCGACAGCCTTGATCAAAAGAAATCGAGAAACAAATTTGCTTTATCAGATTCGATTTTCATTTTTCGCAATACAATTTTAACGTTTTTATTTCCCTCCATATACATGTTAAACATCAAAGGATGAAATCTAAACCAATATCTCGAGTTAAATAACATTTTGTTATTTTTAACTGCTATGTGTGTCGAAATTTATTATATTAACACAAAACAGTATTATTTTAACTCCGTTGGTTTAGTTAAATTACCGACACATTGAGTAGGAGCAGTGGGGCGATCTATAAGAATAATTAAAAATGACTCAAATCAAGTCGAATTTAATATTGTATGCGATATGATGAACAAAAAATTAGCTCGTGCTCTCGTTTCAATGCCTAAGAATATTACTCAAATCAAACATTCAATCAGACAATTTTAAACTTCAAAGAGGGGGTGAATTAATCAGGTCTTAATTTTTTAAATGTCAGAGTATTCACAACTGTACGAGATAAAAAAAGCATGTGTGCAGGGAAAAGTTTCTTTTCTCCCTTTCCTTTTGCTCTTTGTAAAAAGAAAAAAGATTCAGATGTATCGTGGATGCTCTAATCTTGATTTAACCTGCATTTATGTGATCAGGTATGAGGTATGACATATGTGTATACTTAACAAGCGCAAATATAAATACTCGAGTAAAACTCCAATTCTGTATTATGTCGGAAAAAAATTTCAAAAAATCTGCGGACAGATGACGGAATTAAGTCAGAAAATCGGGAATCCTTTACATATCAAACTAAAAATGTAACGAGACGATTTTTCACTTATATGTACATACATGTCGCGTGCAAGAAACAGGAACTATAACGCGCTTGTTGACTAAATATTATTTATTTTGAATATCACGTGCCTTGCAAATATTGCGGAAATCAAAACAAAGCGGCGTTGAATGACTTATCATTTTACTCCGTTTTCTGTCAATCATGTTAACATCCTACTATGTATGTATGTATACATATCTCGTCTCGGCGAAAAACAGAAACGTACACAATAGCTCAATGGAAAAGAGCGAGTGTGCGCGACCGTTGACAAAACGGGACGACGACGCCGACGACGTCGTGTCTATCGGTCTTACATAATAATGTGCAACTTCGCGTCAGCTGAATCGAACGTCTCGGGCCGCGGCGCTTTTTCGGGGGGCTCGTCCCCGCGGTCCGGAGAGATGCTGCGAACGATCGGGACGCGAACGGAACGGGAACACGTGAAGATCTCGACGCGCTTCGCTCGCACGAATGCGCGACGCACGAGTCACCTCGGAAATGCTCTAAACCCTAAACCTAATTTAGATTAACGTTATTAATCGCAGGGACGCGAGTTCAACGTGATACTATAACATTATTAATTTTCGCGATACAAATTTGATGTAATAATGTGATTTTCAAAATTCGGTTTTCAATACACGACGAGAGTATCCGATCTCTGCGGCGCGTTCTCGACGAGAGTGGAAATTTTCGGAGCTAGACTCGGGGTGAGAGAGAAACGGCCGCCATGGAATCTCCTCGCCGGCATGTTTTTTTTTTTGTTTCAGAGGCTTCGCAGGATCTTGTCCTCTTCTCTTACGAAATAATACGCGATGTCACAATGCCATTAATCTCTGACGCGCGTCTCACATTAACATCGGACGACGGTAGCGATGACGTTGACAGTCAATAATAGCACGTACGCGAGACTACGGTCGTAAATAAATCGATTGTCTCCTCCCGATATCCAGCGCTGATCAAATAACGCGTGGACAAATAACCCACCCTCAGAAGAGAAAAAAAAGAGAGCGAACGTTAAAATCCGCGAGCCCCTCATTGACGCGCCTCTCGGTGGGAGGGAGCGGGAGGAGGGGGAGGACAGAGCGCAGCAAAGGCGAACGAAGTCATAACTGAAAAATTCGTCGATACGTCGCGATACCGTCGTAGAAGGCTTTCGTAGATGAACGCGAGTCGAATCGCGAGTTTTGTTCCGAGGACCGCGACGCAGCTGGGTGTATACGGGCCAGGCTCTTCAGGACCAGCTCTCTTCCCCTCGCCGCCTCCTCCGCTCCGATCTCTCCCCATCACCCCCTCGCGCCTCTGGCCCCTTTCGCTCGCTGTCGCTCCAGAGCGAAAATGTTTCTCCGCCGTAACTGTGACTGAAAAAAATGCGGACTTACTGTCGGTCGAGAAGGCGTCCGCGGCTGCCAGCACGGCCAGCGCGACGAGCAGCAACACGCCACGGGATTCTCGCCCCATAACAACCCTCTTTTCTTCTCTCACGGTCGTGTCCTTCGTGCCTCCGTTCCACCACTGTGTCACGGCGAACCACCACCACCACCACCTCCACCACCACCCCAGCGGCAGAGCGGGCACACCACCACCGTTGCCAACCTCTCGCGGTGCTTCCTGCCGCGACAGTTTCTTCTCCCTGCCTCTCCCTCGCTCGCTCGCCCCCTCGCCGGGTTTCTTCTCTCTATCTCTATCTCTCTCTCTCTCTCTTTGGCGCCTTCTCTTCTTCTCGCGAGAATATCGATCAACGACAATAACAACAACAATGTACACCGCTGTCGGACGGAGTGGCGATCACTGACGGAGCATCCTCGCGAGACCACGCGGTCCAACAGCCACCGGCATCGGTATCCGTCGAGCCCGTCAATCGGACGATCTCGCTGTCCTGCTCTCTCGCTCCCTCTCTCTCACTCCGTCTTTCTCGTCAGTCGCAACCTTCGCCGCCTCGTCGCCCGTCCTTCTCTGCCTGTCAGTCGCTCTCCTCCTCGCGATTACGCGCGGCGCAAGAAAAAAAATACACTCCGCGAAGTGGTGAGACCGACCGGCCCGCCCCGTGTGCGACCACCTCCGTGCGCGTCCCGCGAGGTATATCCGTCCTTCTCCCTCGCCTTTCCTCGCCCGCTGCTGCTACCCGCTGCTGCCCGCTGCGTCGATCCCGACCAGTGGCGGATTACCGCGCCGAGGCCGTCAGCGCCCTCCGATTTTCGGGCGGCTCGGGGCTCGGGGCGGATCTCCAACGCGGAGGCGCTCGATCCTCTCGTCGCATCCTGCAAAAGTTCCCGGTCGCAAACAATGATTCAGTCAGGGCGGAGGGGGGATTTAAATCGTCGGCGAATTCGGAGCGAATTAGATTCCGGAGCGCTACGCGAGAAAGAGTCGAGTTTCATTTACACGCGAATGAGCGTCAGACCGTTATCACAACAAACCATTAGAGGAGACCATTAAGACGATCATTATCGTAGTCCCATATCCGCTTCGCAAAGGCTTCCCCGATTTTCGTTACTCCGACAATTCGAACGAGGAAATCATCGAGGTCATTTCGCGCCTGGAGACTCCAATGTTTCAGGAAACTTTTAAAAATGCGTTTTATAATTCCGCGTTTATATATTATAAACTTCATGATCATTACTTCCAGTTAAACCGCGAATAATATACTCGATAAACTCTTTCTCTTTCCCTCTCACTCTCTCATTCATTCATACTCTCTTTCTCTCTCTCTCTCTTTGACACTTTCTTAATTAAAAATGTTTACCAGCGACGGGAAGTCTCGAAATTAGTTCAAATTCCGTGTCCTATAATCCGCCACTGCGATTCAGCCGGTTTCTCTCGCTCTCTGTCGCTTCTCTGGTGCCACGCTCGATCGCCCAGTGCGAGTAACGTCGCACTCCGTCTCCCTTTCTCTCTCTCTCTTTCCTTCGCGCGCTCTCCCGGGCGAGACTACGCCGGCCGACCAGTAGCTCTGACGCACCGACATCGCGCCACCTGCGCGCGCAGTTTCGCTCCTCTCGTTCCATTGTGCGCGCTCGCCGTTCCGCTTGCCCCCTCTCGCCCCCTCCCCCCGCCAGCCCCATTGCGCTAAACGCGCACCGGCGTTGAAACGCCGCGCCGGGCGCTCGAAAGTAGCGTTTCACGCGCGTCACCTCGTCACGCGTGCGAATCGTACGATACGTGGCCCCGGCTTAACCCGGAAAGGCCACGCACCACCTCCTTATTACTCGCTCCTTCCGCGAACGATGAAGAAATGACGATGTGAAATTTCTGCGCTCGCGCGCGTCGCCGACGCGGCACGCGCACGCACCCCGCACCTGTGTGCGAATCGAGGCATCACTCTTAAATGGAATTCTTTTGTTTTTTTTTTGCCTTGTTTGTCTCTTTATGTCGATGGATGAAATTTGTCATTCCTAGTTGTTTGTCTCACACGAATACTAATATTTAGTAGTCTGAAAATATATGCTTGCTTGAGAAATATGATTAGATACTGTAAGAAAGATCGCAGAATAATACAAGCTGTTTGTGTTTAAAAGTACATAATTTCTTAACTCATCGAAATGACGCAATGTTTGCTAGACAATAAACTTTTACAGTTTTTTTTTTACCAAAATTGTCAAGTAGACAAGCAACCATTAATTATTAAATAGTTCGACTTTAAAAAATAGCTATATTATTATTATTATTAATATATACATTAATATACCATATAATAAATATTTAGTTTGTAAAAAATCTTGTAGAAATTGTTGGAACTAAAATTATTTGGAAATCACAGACTTCGGACTTACTCTGTACACAAAGGGGTAATAATGGAACAAACTTCGCTATTACTCGTTATCTGTGTGAGTCTGCGTGCTCCACATCAATACATTAGATCCGTTAGACGCCAAAAAGCAGTTCTTCTGCGGATGAACGCTTATAGATACAGTAGGGTGCTTGGTTGGCTTAGAACCCGAGAGCTTCGCGACCACTTTCTGAGACACTAGATCCCAAATCCACAAGTTTCCGTCGGCCGAGCCGGAAAGAATTCTCGTGTCTTGACAGTCCACGATCGATTCCAGGCACAGATCCTTCCCAGTGTGTCCGGCGAACTCGCCGAGTAGCTCTCCCGAGTCCTTGTCGATCAATCTGATCACGTCGTCCGCGCAACTGACGACCAGACACTGTCCGTCTCTGGTGAAACTGGCGCATGTGATCGCATCTGAAAAGTTTGCATCGTGTTGTATAATACTGTATTACTTTCTAATCAACGCGAAGTCGGTAATCCGTTACATTGATTCGTTATTTCTTACCTCCCATATAATCTTCGCAAAGTTCACCTACTCGTATATCATACGTGCGTGCTTTGCCGTCGAAAGAACCGGACAAGATCTCGTGGTCCGAAACCCTCACGCTCGAAATGGAATCCTTGGCGTCGTTCAAAGATTGTACCGCTTCTTGCGCCTTGGAACGTCCGTCCCAACACATGACACTGTTGTCACGCGATCCAGAAACAATCATTGACGATTCTTCGTTAAATCTGTGATTGCAATAGGAAACATTGAGCTTAGCTGAAAGAACTTACGTTTCAGAAATATATTGCGTGTTCAAACGTCGTAACATAAAAATCATTATATTTGACATTCGAGTTTTAGATTCATTGAACTTAATCATCTTTATTTAAGACAGAATTTAATTAGCGTCGTCAGACAGAGAGCACTTTTTCATCTTTGCACTTACAAGTCTTAATAAATTTGTTCGCAACGATCCTCACTGGACTAGATTATTAAACTAAAATATAGTAATAATCTTGATACTCGTTAACTTCGCAATTGCAAACAACACACTTACCTGACTGTCGTGACGGGTCCTGCGTGTCCTCGGAAACGACGCACAGGCGTGCCTGTTGCCACGTCCCAGACGATTACAGATTTGTCTAATCCGCAAGATACTATCTGGCTGCTGTCGCAGGACGCGGAGGCATCCATAACCTCGTCACCGTGTCCGCCGTATGTCTTTAACGTAACAGACTTGTACGGATTCCATAATTTTAGCTTCCTATCTGACCCGCACGTTACGCAATACGAACCGTCCACTGAAACGCAAAACCATCAGCTTTCATATACATGTCTGATAAAATAATAGTGTATTAAAAGTAAACGAGTCTCCTTACCACTGAATCGTACAGATCTGACGGCCCCTTGCTTGCAGTCGATTTCTTTCTCGAATTTGTATTCAATATTCATTTTTCTTCTCTTCTTCTTAAGACAGCTTACATATAATGAAGTTCTGTGATAAATTCTTTTAATGTGTTAAATATCTTTTCTCTATTATTTTAAATACCTTTTTCTCTATTATTATTATACGAATTAATTTCTCAGTTATCAAAATTATAACAGAAGATACATCTTGCTTCACTTGCTGTCTTGCTTGTCGGAGTACAGTGTACAGTATGTAATAAATAAATAAACAAATAAACTATAGAAAGACTTATCCCGGCCTTTTTCGTGTAGGACCGTCAGTACATCCATTTTAAAAATTGGTACTACGTAGCAACGTCCATTTTCCGACACTGTCGATAAAACATCATTCTGCGCGTTCGCGCTACAAATAGATATATGCTATTTTAAAGCGGGGAGCATTTTCTTATGCTTATATTAAGATATCGAAGATTATACATATATAAATGTAGTATATTATGTATAGAAAGTATTTAATACAGTTTTTGATAATAAAATTAAGAAAAGTGCAAAAATTATAAAAATACCTTTATTTTTTTCATTATAAACTTTACAATGTTACTATTACAGAATTTTGTTAGACACAGATTGAGTATTTGATAAATGAATATTTCATTAAATTTATACAGAGGTAGAAGAAGTAGCGATTACACAAAAAATAACAAAATTTGTTTTGTGTTACAATATGAATTGTACATAATTTATTATTATCCCTTAAAGTGTATACGGGGGTCTGTCACGTTCAACGCTATTTTTTCCTACCTTAAAGTATTTTAAGAAATCTAAAAAAAATTCATGAAACATCTGTCTACATTGTAGTTGACGACTGCATAGTCATTTTGATGAACATCGTTTATTTAATATCTTCTAACAGGCTTGCAAGTTTTACAGTTACGAGCAGATATCACTTTCAGCTCGGACGCCGTAGACCCACGTGTACACGTTAAGGGTTAAGTATTCAATATTAATATTTAGTTGTCGAAAATTACTAAATATGCATCAGTACACTCATATAACTTGTTTTACAATATTATTATAAATTAAACCAAGTTTTAAATTCATATCATTGTATGTTACTTGCATATATTTTATATCCGTACTACCTTGTCAGTATTATTACTTTATATCATTCGAATTTTTTCTGTTCTTGTATACCTATATTCGTTGTCGCATTAGGAAAATAATAACTTTTTCACAAGACTGTTTTCTTTTTACATTTAACTTTTTAATAACTGTTTTTAATCTCTTTTGGATTTGAAACGCATTCTAATATTATAATAAACAAAATCATTATTATTTGAAGTAAATTACTTCGTCTGACTATAATATTTCTATTTTCCTTTACATTTTGTCTCATAGAATATAAATTCTATATAGTATACTATCTTATTATTATAATATATAAATTATTAAAGCTCGTACATACTTATTGTGAACCTGCATCCTAAAACTTGCTCGCTCGTGGCAGTTTTCCACAAAACTTTCTTACATCGATTATGTACATATTGTTCCTTCAAAATATAAATTTCGCGAGGCCGGCATTTGTAGATATTAAATTTTAAAAATTAACAATTTTAATTCAGGTAGTGTCTAAAATTATTGTCCTGTATTAAAGATCTATGAGATTAACGTCCCTCGTTATTGTATTCAATGTAGGCGCGACTGACGTCGTAAAGGAACGTACATGAGATCTGAAGCTGGTGGCAGGTTCCCAAGCTTCGTCTCGCACCACACCCTGATTTCTGGGATACATGAGCAACGGGTCCTTTCCCGTTTTCTTGCACAATCTTTCCTGAAGCATGATCAGGCGTGATCGCCAATATTCGTAGCTCGCTTGCTTGAGCGCGTTGACCCACTGCTCCACTTGGGACTCCGATCGACCGCTCAGCACATGTCGCTTCTCCAGCTCGTCGCGGAACGAGATACTGAACGCAAACGCCCCCTCGGACGAATTATCTATATTGATGCTGTAATTCTCTAGAACGATGACCCCGGCGGGTTGCCTCCTATCAATGTGCCCCAAGTCATTGATGTTGAAGTAAAACAGTAGATTGTATCGCAGCTTGAACCACTTCTCTTTAAACACTGGAAGCAAATATAAAAGTAAAAATATATTAGATAGATGTTAATTTAATTATCAACAATTAGAATACGCCTTTGATTCCTTCCTTCAATTGACATTAAGCCACAGATATTATAACAGACTACACATTCTTTCTTTGTTTTGATCCAGAAAGCGGTACAATTATTCTCCATAAACAAAACTCTCTTAAGCAGCAGCTTTATTTACAATTTTTTATAAGCAGCTCTATTTACAGTCTCGAGAGGCGATAGCGATTTAAAAAAAAACTCCCCCTCAAGTCTAAACCGAAGGAAGGTAATCGCGCAGTAGCAGCATACGACAATCTATAACGATAAAATCCGCGATCTAATTCTAACAGAACAATTATTTATAATATATGTATAATCGTATCTCTCTCTCCATAGAAGTTCGTCAAGTGACAGGTGACAGGTTAGGCCCGTCGCGTTATGTAAAAACGACTAAACTAACCTGACTTATGAGCCCGCTTGTGATTTAGACGTCCCTCCAGGTCCGCGGGTCCAAAGCTCGCCTCCGCGAGCTCCCTGTCATTGAATCTCATGCCCGACCCGGACTCCGAGGACGTCGTCGCCGCCGACGCGTGTCACGCGTGTACGCACCACCAACAGTTACAGGACTTTACAGAAGCCGTCGCGCCGCCGTGACGGCACGTTCCATCCTCGATTCGTCGATCACGTTAATATATCGCTCGCTCTCGTCTCCGACGTTAATTAATTGACGTGGGCGCGCTCTCACTTTTACGTCGCGATCAATAATCGCGCGATCTTACGCTCGACGAAACGAGCTGGTGGTGACCGCGTCATAGTTTCGAAATAGCTCGCTCAAATAAAAAATTGCTAGAAGATTTTCACGCGGCTTCCTATTTTCCGATCGATGCATCAGCGTCTCAATTTATCGATTCGAATCTCAATCGATGGACGCGGAAGGGGTATAGGGTGTAGCTCCCACGTTCATTCGTGGCGACGAAAAATTATGAGCGATATATCCTGTCGAAACATGAAATGTTCCGCGAAAGCCGGAAAATAAACGCGGAATTACTTATGTCGACTTCGATGAAAGCCCGAGCGTTAATATGATTCGGGGGACATCTGCAGTATCGTCAGCTCCTGCGCCTCCTGCTGTTTTATATCTGCTCGTATTAATCAATCCTTTTTTTTTCTATAACGCGCGAAAAGAGCTGAGATTAGATTAGAGAGATATAACGAATTATAGGAGCTAGCTA
>NW_020222719.1:0-2186 GCF_003070985.1 Temnothorax curvispinosus
CAATCACAATTTTGTGTTTTATTTTATTATACAATCAAGTTTTGAAAAACTTTCTGAACTGGTGCACATCAGCAATGCAATTAAGTTAGAGTGAGACAAGTATAATTTTTGTTTCATTTTAACTTATTGCACGAATGTGCACCAGTTCAGGAATTTCTTCGAAAAAGAATAGACGTCATAGATTGTATATATGCATGAAGCTTCTATAACATTCTCACGTATGTCTCAAAGACGTCATAAACACGGTCAAAAGACGTGAAAAGTAGGAATTTTAAATGTCTTTATTTAAATTATCTTTATCATTAAAATAAAACGTTTCTATAATAGTTTTTTAAACGTTATTTTATCGAAAAGAAACGTTTAATCGAACGTTTTTCGAATGGACATTGTTACTTATAAGAAACGTTTCTAGAAAGCTGTTATAAAACGTTTCGGAAAAACGCTCATAAAACATTTCTGAAACGTGTATGTGCTACCTGGGTTACACATTGACGGATATACTTTTTTATTAAAATCTTAATTAAGTTGAAATCAGAGTAGAAAAGTTATTTTATAAAAGAAACTTTTTATCGTTACCGTTACTTAACACTCATTCCTCCAACGTATTTTCTAGCACATCAGTCCTCCAGCCATGCACTTTCGAGTCTCACGCGTTTTTAAAAATGTTAATAGCTTTGAAAAATTCCCCACAAATTATTATAATATCTTTGTACCTTCGACTAAAAATCAATATAAAGAACATTTGGAAATCATTTATTTAAATAATTTTTTACAACAATTATATGTTGACAAACACACGTTACGAGTCGTTTTATTTTAAAAATCATAACTCACGAATAAATTGATGAAGCTTAATGATCAAACACGCAAATTAAAACTAAAAGTAGTGCAAATAAAAAAAATGAGATAATTATTAATTAAATAGGAATACTTATTTCGTCGCCGCAAATTTGGTAATTTTTAAATGGTACAGAAAGACTTTAAGGACTTAAAGAATTGTAGAGAAAGAATTTCTGAATAAGAAAAGACGAATTTGAAGTGACAGATACTTTTTATGTAAAAAAATTAAATTTATTTTATAATCGTAACTCCTCCCCACCTCTTCCACCTGCCTCTATACATTTTTATCAAAAAAAAAAATTCTCTCCTATCTTTCACACAACACTGACGTAATCCTCCGACCATGCACTTTCGTGCATCATTTTCCTTAATTTGCAAGTAATCGTCCGTATTTTATGATGGTTAGCATTACATATGCGAGAAAAAATTATTCCATCCTGTAGAGTGCGTCAAATTATGTAATTTTTTTTAGAAACAAAGTACGTCCATTATCAAAGTACTTTGGAAGAGATGGTGGGAGAAGGAAAAAATAAATTCGAAATCTAACAAATGCTATTTAAAGTACAAAGTTATTTATTTTTTAAAATAAAATTTAATTATTTTTCAAATACGACAAATTTTCCGGAAATATATGCTTATTTGCAGTTGCGCAACATTTTGATATGAATTGAATGTTGCGATAATTTTGTCGACTATTGTATTTAGCATTAATATTACAATTATTTAAAGTAAATAAACAAATAAATCTAATTTATGTCAAATTTTGATTATTTAAATTCGGTGTTTCAAAGTTAGAATCAATTAAAGTTAACCAAGAAAGTGAGTAAATTTTGCGCACTCATATTAGTACTTACATCAATATTAATCGCTTTCATATTACAAATTCTATATTTTTAAATTACATAGATATATATTATATGTACGTAACACTAATTCTTATATAATCTACGACACATTGATTAATATAGAGGAAAAGTAAAAAAAAGTATTTAATTCATACAATTTTATACCAATCTTTACTACTAACTATAACTGTAACATTTCAGTTTGTCAAAAATGCATAAAACATGAATCTCAATCTAAACGTTGAACGGGGGTCGAATAATTAAAAATACAGCGACACGGCTTAAAATTACCAAGATTCAAATTATACGTTATTTATCATACTATATACATATAATACTATACCGTATGTACATACACACGGTACCATAAATACCTTCCCACGTGAAGATAGCTGCGTCCGAGTCAAACAACAAAATAGCTGATATTATTAACTATTATTTGTGTCTACAATATTTACATTTAGGAAAGATTCGCATGTTTCTCTTCAACCTTCATCAAAC
>NW_020222720.1:0-4784 GCF_003070985.1 Temnothorax curvispinosus
TGCGGATACTAAATATCGTCTGCCCTAAAACCGAACTGTTGCAACAGTTGCGCGATCTCCTCAATCAAATCGTACGCCTCAATAATAACTCATTAACGTCACCGGCGAGCGATTATTCGGACGATGACGACAACGGCGTTCGGCGTTCCGATCGCCGCATCCGCAGAGGGAAGTAGAGGACCGCGCAAATTTCCCACATCACGCCACGCGCGACATAAGTAAGATCTTTCCTACTTATACCGATGTCCCCCCAAACCATCAGTATCGCATCGTCGGCCGAATACGACGCGTCGGAAAAGAAAATCAGAAACGAACGGTTACCGAAGCACGCGTGCGAAATGTTCTCGATCGACCCACGGTGCGCGTCCTGACGACGCGTTATCTGCTGACGACGACTGGCTACAAGTACATAGCCATAGGTATCACGATTAAGTCACCGTGGTACATACCACGCCTTCGTACGTGGATATCGCCCTGGGAGACAAACAAGGCAGGGAGATCTCCCTGACGCTCGACATGTGGAAAGGACTGGTTGAGCGCAAACGCGACATATTGTCGTGCATGGAACACAGTTTCTCCGATGGAACTCGCCCCCCCCTCGCCAATGTCGATCGAAGGGATGACGCTGCGATTCGGAGTGATCAACAACATGCCGATCCTACGTATGAAGCTACCCAACTTGGCTCGCGTGGCGATGGTGCTCAAAACCCTGCTCACGCTGTACGATCTCCAATTTTGCGTCGATCGCGTCGTCTCGGCGCTGAGCGCGGCGACCGAGGAGGTCAACGCGAAGTTTTCGCGCTATCGGGAGATAGCCGCCAACGCGATCAAAGTGGGAACTTCGGCTCAGACTGCGATACTGAAGAGCGAATTCTTCGATCCTAACAACATCGTCGACTGCGAGATCACCGCGCTCTGTTTCCGATCCTAATAATGTCGCGACGCGCGTCTACAAATATATATATTCATACGCGCGAAATGTAAGCGCACGTCGACGCGCGTGTATTTTTTTCTAAATAAAAAAATTACGTATCTCATCTGTGCGCTCTCTCTTTCTTTTTCCCCTTTTTTCCCAAATCCGTATCAAGAGACACGGTAGTGTCTCGCGCCAAGTACGCGCGAAGCGAGACGCACCGTGACTCTTTTACGCGAACGCACGAGTTGCGAGTACCCGAGATTTTGAGATCTCAATAATGAGTGAACGGATTAATTTCTAAGTAGGATTGATCGATAGCTTGGGGTTTGATTTATAAATAAGAGTCTTTATTTTTCCGTTACGTGCCCTACGAGCGAAGATATTGCGATGCAAAGTCCAAATGTGGAACATTTTTATTTAAGAAACGTCCACGTCGGTAAAAAATGGCGGCTGGTGTGTCACTTTCCCATTTTTGTCACGAGAGTGCACTCGTGCATTGTCGCAGTGCGTGACATTTTTTTACAACCTAGAAAAGGATAAGTGTAAAGGCTCGTCTACAATGGCCGTAGCAGTAAGGTTGTAAGCTTGTAAGCAGTTGTAAGGCATGATCGTAAGGATATATTTCCGGTGAAGTAGGTCGTAAGTGAGGTTGTAAGTAAGAGAGTTTATTTCAGACTCGTCTACAATGGCCGTAGCAGTAGAGCTGTAAGACCATAAAAGGCAGCTGTAAGAATCTATTAAAAATAAAGTAGGTTGTAAGCATCTAAGTAAGGTCGTATGGCAAAATGAAAATTTTTCATTTCTTGCGTTCTACGTTCTACGTCGGACCAATCAACAAAGCAGTATACTAGTGTCTTCTTGGTCAAACACAAATGTACGTTGACCAGTGCTGCCGCTTTCACAGTTTTTCTCCCAAATTTCAAGAAAAAAGATCATTCTATACATGACATCGCGCTCTATTTTATCGTTATACATCAATCTTAAAATGCAGATTTAGATTTCTCCTAAAAATTATCGGAAGTTCGAGAAGTCCAGGAAATACCACGAGTTAAAAGGCATGAGAATTGTTGACAATTCGCGGTTTCAAACCGTGTCATTTTGCCATTCATGCGTAAACCACGTATCTGTCATAATTTCACTATTGCATACATTGTATCTACTAATTGTATAGCACGTTATCGTTGTGCATATATTGCCGAGCGTATAATTTTTTGATATTATGTATGAAGGATTTTGACGTTAATTGGCACTCATTTCGCACTGGTGTCGTTGCATTGAGGCGATATGCGCGCCGACCATAGCGAAACTCGTTCGCGCACCTGTGCACACATGAACCCATTGCGTATCTGGAATCCCGTTTGGGCGTAACGCGTTAAGGTCACCCGTGACTATATTAACATCTCGGGGTACGTCCGTTATATTGATTGCGAGAACACAAGATATACCTGGCCTGAAACCACGCGCGCGCACATGATGGCTCACGGCGCGGCCGGAGAGGTAGCAAGCGCGGATTCCGCTGTAGCGTGCAAGCGGAAGCCTTCATCATGATTATCATCATATCTCCGCTAGACATCAAAGACTTATCTTTCCGCCTGTCTCAGTTTCTCTCTCTTTCTCTCTCTCTCTCTCGCTCTTAACGTCCCATTCGCTCTCGTTGCGGTTTCTCTCAGCCAATTAAATTTATTGGCGGGAAATATTCAACGCGGCCAGCGATATGTGTGCTCAGCGCCACGTTAAATACAATTTATATATTGTATAGATTACATTTATACACACAAATCAATATTTAAAAAAATTTGAATACTCAAAAATGGATTTAGAAGAATTAAGTTATGTAACTCTTTTTATGTCAATGTGGCATCAAAATATAATGCTTCAAGTTGCAAATTATCAGAGGAAAACCCGGCGTTGGTGGGTGAGACTTTAAAAAACTTGACTTACGCGTTATGGTTTTTACCCCTCCATATGTAACTATTAAGAATTAATAGAAGCGTTTTATTTTAAGTATTAAAAGTCACTCTAAATTATAGAAAAAGTTTTATTTTAAGTATTATAGTTACTCTAAATTATGGAAAACGTTTTATTTTAATACATATTCTTTTACTTTAGATTTCTTCTACTTAATAATTGTAAAAGATTTTCATTGATAGACGTATAAGCCAGGATATTACAATTTTTCTTTTCTAAACTTTAATACTAGTTTTTTATGTACTTTAGTACAATTGTGATCAACTTTTACCAAAGTTTAAACTATATGTTGAAGCAATTTATGTAGTAAATGTATGTAAAATATATATTCTTAATAATAAATTAACAAATCTGTTTCAAATAAAAATATTTTATTTTTGCCTATTTTCTATATATGTATAGAAATTTATACATCGAAGAAATTGTTTTTACAATTTCAATTGTATTTACATCTTTTTAAGAGAATGGTATGACAAATACAAAGAAATAGGAATGAAGTTTTTTCATCAGGTATCACGTAAGTAACAATAAAACTTAATCGATATGTTGACCATTTACTGAGAGCTATAAATACACATTAAATGCAACATCGTTTTCATACCTAATTGACGAAAGTATTTCAATCGAAAACTATCCGAAATATGACAAATTTATTAAATTAATATTTAATGTTCACATTCAATATTTTACTGGAACCATGATACTCGACTGTACCTTCTTCGAAATCCTTTATCTTTTGTCGTACTTATTTGAAATTATATCACGTTTAATCAAAAAGTACATTAGTTTACTAGAGTATCAAACAGCTAGTAAGTCTTTTAAAGTACTTCTTTTAAAGTACCATTTTACAATTACATAACAAATCATAAAATTGCGGCGCAAGTCTAACTCTCAAGAACGTTTTTTTTTTAGGTATAAAAAACATTCGATTGCTCATTAAAAATTTTGTAGCCTACATTACTATGACTTTTCTTATGATTCGTAAGAGCCTAATTTCTTTTTAATACACTAAGACCCTTCTCTTCGTATTCCTCCCGCGTTATCCACACGGAATCACGGTCTTTCGTTATTTCCGCTAATACAGCACCATCCATGAAAACCATGTCCTTACGCCGAGGTGAGTCTTTAATTTTTATTTTAAATTTCTATTAAAAAAATTTAATACGTAGTACAGGAATCTGCAGTATACATGTATATTAGTACTATTAATTATGATACACTTACACTCAATTCAGTGGCCTGGTTTACACCGATCTCTTGATACGCGTATCAAATAGTATATTTAAACTGATCAGCCAATAATCAAACTAATTTACTAGTTATTTACTATTTAATACGCGTATCAAGAAATCGATGTAAACTAGGCCAGTAATATCATTCTTTAATACTCTTTGAAGATAAACCTGCTACATTTCTCATTCAAGCCTCGATGGAAGTCCCGGATACATTGTACTACCGTCGCTCAGAACGATGTGGTTGTATAGCTCGCTTCTGATATCGATATCAGCCGCTTGAATTATGCTAAATACCAGCTCGGCTATTCCTTGCGCCTCGACATTAATCAAATGAGGCTGAAAGAGCGCTTCCGCAAATCTCTCCCCGCCCACTTCGATCACACGCCCGTCAGGAAGCTAAAATATTCACAACGATTTGTATATCTTAGTAAAAATTACTTGAATATTAATAAAATTACAGTATACGCATAATAATAATATTTTACTTACGGTATAGGATTCTACTAATACAGTGGTTTCAAGAGCCAACTTCTCTTCCGTTTCTATGTTGTAACCGATGTAACATAGTTTCTCCTTCAACATTCGTACCGTCTCAAAATCGGCCGAGTGATTGAACGCGTAGCCGCGCAGCAACAGCAATTTAATTAGATACATCGTAATATCGC
>NW_020222721.1:0-6464 GCF_003070985.1 Temnothorax curvispinosus
CTGAGGTAGTCTTAATTATCGTATTCCGTTTCGCGTTCGCGAATATTCTTCAACGATACGCCGGTATAATACGCGCGAGAGTGCTACCTTCGAGCGTCCACGAGAGACTGCCACGAGAAACGTTGCTCTCTCGGGCTCCCTACCACCGAGTTTTTCCTCTTCCATATGGGTCTCGGCCGCTTTCACCGCTCTGGACATTTCCATGCTACGTCTTAACAATAGGTGTTTACGCGTTTCGGCACACCAGGTGTGCGCCAGATGTTCGCGATGGAAATTTCCAACGCTAGTACACTATTTGCGTCTCGCTCTTTCGATTTCCGGGTAGCAACGATTCAGCTTTTACAATATTGACCTTTGAACAGCGATGACCTATGCGCAAGGTCTATTCGATGTCCCTGATTTCGATTCCACGTCGACTTCCTGAAGAAGACGTCCGGATCGCGTTTAAAACGTCCGCCGATGGCGGCGACCCAGATGCCTACTCTTTGGGTCCTTATCGATCATATTCCGGCCCTACTTCCTGTAGCCGACGTCGGAAACTACCAGTTGTCCGGACTGTCCGGACAACCCCCAGTTAGGATGGTCGGATTTTGATCGCGCTTCGATTTTCGGGTGTACCAGGTATCCCCGGTGACGCAATCCTAGTCTTCATCATCTGTCCGGCAAACCGGGTGTTTGCGCGGTCAGATCGGACTCGCGATTAACTCGGATGTGTGCTCGACCTTCCCCGAGTACGCATATTTAATTTCATGCCGGTACGACGCTCGGTTCAAGATATCGGCTCTGTCCGGCAAACCGGGTGTTTGCGCGGTCAGATCTCGCTCGCGTTTGACTCGTATGTCTTACCGACTTTCCCTGAGTGAGCATATCGGCTCTCAGTTCGTTCCGACCTCGGTTCACGATATTAAGTCTGTCCGGCAAACCGGATGTTTGCGCGGTCAGATCGCATTCGCGTTTAGTCTCTAGGGCTAATTCGTGCCCCCGAACACGCATATGTCATGCCGCGACGTTACGACGCTTCGCTTGCCATTTTGCCCTTTGTCCGGCAAACCAGGTGTTTGCGCGGGCGGATCGGGTTCGCGATGGTCTCCAGAGGTCGGTGAAGCCTTCCTTTGGCGGCAGTTCAAGTCATTTGGCGCTGCGTCGCCGCGTTCGTCTTTTGGTGACGTGTCCGGCAAACCTGGGGTTCGCGCGATCGGATCGTGTTCGCGATAGTCCCCAGAGGTCGGTGAAGCCTTCCTCTGGCGGCAGTTTGAGCCGTTTGGCGCTACGGCGCCCCCTTCGTGTGTTTCGCCGGATGTCCGGCAAACCCCATGTTTGCACGGTCGGATCGCGCTAATTCTCGAATGATCCTCTCGTGAGGATGCCGGGAGTCGGCATCTCAACTCTCGTTCATCTGGTACGCATTTTACCTGAATCTCGCGTTCTCGCGTTGACGATTGTGTGAGGCTCGATTGGACAACTTATTGGTGTGCTACCATGAGTCACACATCTATTTAAAACTCAAACAAATTTACTCCCGGTCAGACCGGGTATTGTCAATCCGAAAGAAACTAAATGGAAAGAAAGACCATACGGCTCTATGTGCTGGCGCCTGTCGGCCGCTTTCGCGCCACTTAATCTAATCCTACTTGCCCCGAGTGGGCATCCTCGCCTGCGTCTTCCCGCATTCTCCATATTACGATCCGAAGTTTGTGTGGGATGTCAGGATGTTGCGTGCGGTCGCAAGGTTAGGTTGTGACCAAACGATGCATAATCGGGCCACGGGGTACGCTATTTTGTCCTATTAGTCATCGGTCGCCACTCGGTTTAACCTTTATATACCGAGAAGGTAGGTATTCGTAATGAAAATCAGCCAAAATGTGAACAATTTGTTTAAACAATTTTATTTTTTCAATCCCGCCACAACTGCTCGATAAGCATCGCCTGAGCTCTGGATACCGCTAGGTATGACCTCAATCGGCCAGCCAGGGATACCTGTTAGCCGGACAGCTGCTTGATCAGGTAATATCTCCTTAACCCTTTGACTTTTCAGATTCCCACCACGGTTGCCTCCTCTGGGATGCTCTGCCAATCGTTTCCACTATCGATCATTCATCTACCTCATCCGTGGAACCATGATAGCCGGACAACCGCTTGATCGGCTAAGTCCCGACATTAATATAAGTAAAACGCCACTAATTCTCTTTTATTTTCAGGTTTCGTCGACAGCTGCTTCATCACCATCGCCGATGTCGTAGATCACCGCTGCTCACCGATGTCTAGGATCAACGCGTCTGGGAGATAGCCGGACAACCGAGAACTGTCCGCGTAACTACAACTAATATCAACTTTTTTCAGGTTTCCGCCACGGTTTCCTCATCAATGGCCTCCTCCAAAGTAGAATCTGTGATGACCTTGAAGATCGGACCACGTTATCACCAAGATGGCCGGACAGCCGCTTGTTCAGGTAAGTTTCCGGGTAAGTAAAGATATTTTCGTCTGGATTTTTGCAAATAACGATTGCTTTTATTGTTAACTATAGTTGCACAATGTTGGTGATTCACAATTAACGATTGCCACATAAGATGGCGGTCGCACGTCTCGCAAAGTGCGAATTCGCGATTCAGGTACGCGAGACCCGTACGTCTTTCGTATCGACGTCACGTAACGCTGTTGGCGGGCGTTCCCGTTTGTTATTAGACACTGAGGTAGTCTTAATTATCGTATTCCGTTTCGCGTTCGCGAATATTCTTCAACGATACGCCGGTATAATACGCGCGAGGTTGCTACCTTCGAGCGCCCACGGGAGACTGCCACGAGAAACGTTGCTCTCTCGGGCTCCCTACCACCGAGTTTTTCCCCTTCCATATGGGTCTCGGCCGCTTTCACCGCTCTGGAAATTTCCATGCTACGTCTTAACAAAAGGTGTTTACGCGTTTCGGCACACCAGGTGTGCGCCAGATGTTCGCGATGGAAATTTCCAACGCTAGTACACTATTTGCGTCTCGCTCTTTCGATTTCCGGGTAGCAACAATTCAGCTTTTACAATATTGACCTTTGAACGGCGCCGACCTATGCGCAAGGTCTATTCGATGTCCCTGATATCGATTCCGCGTCAACTTCCTGGAGAAGACGTCTAGATCGCGTTTAAAACATCCGCCAATGGCGGCGACCCAGATGCCTACTCTTTGGGTCCTTATCGATCATATTCCGGCCCTACTTCCTGTAGCCGACGTCGGAAACTATAGTTGTCCGGACTGTCCGGACAACCCCCAGTTAGGATGGTCGGATTTTGATCGCGCTTCGATATTCGGGTGTACCAGGTGTCCCTGGTGACGCAATCCTAGTTTTTGTCATCTGTCCGGCAAACCGGGTGTTTGCGCGGTCACATCGCAATTGCGATTGATTCGGATGTTTTCTCGACCTTCCCCGAGTACGCATATTTAATTTCACGCCGGTCCGACGCTCGGTTCAAAATATTGGGTCTGTCCGGCAAACCGGATGTTTGCGCGGTCAGATCTCGCTCGCGTTGGACTCGTATGTCTTATCGACGTTCCCCGAGTGAGCATATCGAATCTCAGTTCGCTCCGACGCTCGGTTCACGATATTAAGTCTGTCCGGCAAACCGGGTGTTTGCACAGTCAGATCGCGTTCGCGTTCGGTCTCTAGGGTCTGTTCGTACCCCCAAACATGCATATTTCATGCCGCGACGCTACGACGCTTCGCTTGCCATGTAGCCTCTTGTCCGGCAAACCAGGTGTTTGCGCGGGCGGATCGCGTTCGCGATAGTCTCCAGAGGTCGGAGAAGCCTCCCTCTGGCGGCAGTTCAAGCCTTTTGGCGCTGCGTCGCCGCGTTCGTCATTCGGTGACGTGTCCGGCAAACCTGGGTTTCGCGCGATCGGATCGTGTTCGCGATAGTCTCCAGAGGTCGGTGAAGCCTTCCTCTGGCGGCAGTTCAAGCCATTTGGCGCTACGGCGCCCCCTTCGTGTGTTTCGCCGGGTGTCCGGCAAACCCCATGTTTGCGCGGTCGGATCGCGCTAAATTTTGGATGATCCTCTTGTGAGGATGTCAGGAGTCGGCATTTCGTCTCTCGTTCGCCTGACGTGCGCGCTGTCTGAATCCCGCGCTCCCGCGTCAAAGATTGTGTGTGGCTCGACCAATCATCGTGCCGGTGCTATTGCTGATCCACGCACCTAGTAAATCAAAAGAAAACTGCTTCCCTGGTCGGGCCTGGCACTTGGTGCCGAGAAAAAGAAATGAAATATTTGTGGATCGCTGAAAATAAACGCTTATATGCTAAATGGGCCGCTGCCCAGCGACCGCTGTCGCATATCTTAACGCCGGACGGATAAGCTGAATAACTTTATTCTAAAATGAAATGACTATTTACAACTCCGTCCTCGGAACGTCTTATTCTTTCCTAAAATTAATCTGGGGATGTCCCCCTTTCGTCGGCCGTATCGCCTTCTCCGCTGGATGGGCTGGCGAAGTCCGGCTCGTCCGCATCCGGCTGCTACCACGTCTGGCTCGGGATGGCGGTTATGATCACCGTGTCGGTAACGGTTGATCGACTCGGCGCGTGCGGTTGCAAGGTTAGGTTAGGTTGTAACCGGACGGTACGTGGGGAGACACGAATCAACGCGGGGTGTCCTTGAATTCAACGGTCGCCACTCGGTTTGACCTCTGATATACCGAGAAGGTAAGTATCTATCGAATTTTCAATCAGACTAATTTTTCTTCTTTTCAGGTTCCTGTCACATGAGGTTCATCGCCGTCGTCGTCCAGGATCGCCGCTTCCACCGTCTTCTAGGATCAACGAGGGACTTCGAGTGATCGACGCCAATGGATCAGGTATGGTACAGAAGGTAAGTCCAATCGAATAATTTTCAAGAATTTTTTGACAAAAGATTGTATAATTTATTCAATTTGACTGATTTTCATTCACAGTTGTTCACAAATATCGAAGTTACACAATCTGTCGGACGATCGCACGTTCGGGCTGACACGCCCCTTTTCGTTACGACGCACAAGATTTTTCGGCACTAATTCGCCGTTCGCTTATGTAAAAGCGATAATTAACGCGTTTCGCGGGCGTTCCCGGTTGTTATGGAAGTTACGAGATTACGATTTGCGCACTCGGATTACGATCGCGGGACTTAGCGCGACAACGAAAGTGTATGCGAAATTACGTGTTGCTCCGTGAACTATCCCCGAGAGACTGCCTCGAGTGACCCGTCTCGCTCGGCCTCCCTACCATCGGCTCTTTAGCCCCCACTCCGGCGCTTCCTACAACTTTCTCCTTCGAGAAGCTTCCTAACTGCGCATGTTTGTCTCGGTAATTTTCCACTCCGGTGTTTACGCGGGTCTACATGGAAATTTCCATGGGCGTTGCGCTCGCGATGCCCTGCCGTCCCGACGCCAGGGTAGTAGTTTTCCACAGTCTCGAATATGCGTCCGCCGTTGACGCCGACCTGTGCGCCTATGCTTAATTCGCACGCCTTTTATGATTCCGGGTGACTTCCCCGGGGAAGACGTCCGGGTGACAAGCACCACGTCTGCCGACGTCGCCGACCCATCCTGACGTGTTCTTGGGACCTGGTATCCCGCTTTCCGAGGTCTTTCCTCGGCGATGACGTCCGCGTCGCGATCTACCGGACGGTACTCTATCTCGCGACCCGATCTTCGGATTTCGACGGCACGCGGTACGGCGCTTATCTTGGCCCTCTCCGTTCGTCAGAGCAACTCAGTTCCCGGAGATGACGCACCTGGTGCGAGTTCGCGGACGGTACGCTAACTCGTGACCCGGTCGTCGGACCTTGACGGCGATTGGCCCTGTCTCGTCCTTGGGGCATCCCCTTTCGTCAGGGGCGGTTTGTCCCCGCAGATGACGCACCCAGTGGAACCTCGCGGACGGTTCCCTAACTCGTATCCGTTATCGGATCGCCATGATTTTCGGCTATGTGACATTTTCGTGCCTCGTAGTTTCGTCATGCACCGCGCGATATCACGCCCCGATCGTTTTCTCGTAGATTACGGATGGCCCGCTATTTTCTATTCTCGCGGTCGAAATGCGATCTTTTCTAGCTACGGTTGCTTCCCGGGCTCCCCGATTCGATCCGGGACCGTTCATTAACGCGAGAATCTTTAATTAAACGAAATTGCGGACGGTCCGCCATCTTGGCTCCCCGGATCCGGTTTTCAGCGCCGCTGCGCCCTGAGTATTTCCGACGGTCTGTCGGTACGCCGTGGTCGGTTGTTGACCTCCGCTGGTCCTTCGTCTTGATATGGGAGAACGCCCATTCGGGCGCCTCTCCTTTCCTGGAAAGTGTGTGTGGCTCAAGCCTCGCCATGCGGTTTTACGCGCTCTCAACCGTTCGCGCGCTCAACGGTAAAAACAAAAAATGAACTAAGTATGGTTTGAGCCGGTACTAACGAAACTAAACAATTGCGCGACTTGTCTTAAACTATATACTATGGCGCC
>NW_020222722.1:0-12386 GCF_003070985.1 Temnothorax curvispinosus
AGACCGACCGTGACTTTGATGTCTGGTCTTATATAATAGCTATTGTCACGTTTAATAGCTTAATATAATAAATATATTTTTAATGTTTAGGTGCACTGCTGTTATATTTTGAAGCAGAAGATATGGCTGTGGCTGAAAAGGTTGCAAGTTCTTGGCTGGCCAATGCTCCATGGCGCGCACAAACGGATGGAACTATTCGTAGCAAGAAATTTAAGAAAACCGAATAATTCACCAAAGCTGGAGAAAAGAGAAAGAAAGGATGTAGAAAAAATTTGCTATGCCAAGCCACTTCTCCTATGAATATAGGCCATCTATATATTTATCTAGATAACAATCTTTGTTATCTAACATTTACTTTTATTGATAATAATCTGTAATTGATTTATGTTTTTTGCGTGTAAGTCATGGAAAGTAATAGCAAATTTGGTCGCTTTGTTCTTATAGTGCGCACTAGTGCAAGCAACCGAATTTGCTATAAGTCATTTTTCTTTTTTTTTTAATACTCTGTTTCTTTAATGCGATTGATTCCTATGAGAATGATGGATCTCTTATCTATCTGTGACTTAGATGTTAAATTTCTAGTTAAGTTGTGATATTATTTGGTAACCTGAAGATATTTTGTAATTTTGATGATAGCAAATCTGTTAATTTTATGTTAATTGTAATGGTCATTTAGACATATAGAATACTTTAAGCTATTATAATTTTTCTGCCATAATGATGCGAAACAAATCTAAATAATTTTGTGAACTGTTAGTTGCTATTGAGATTTAAACTTTCTACTGAACGTTTTACATTTTTAGTTAGTGCCAGTTTTTATCTTTCTACTTTACTTTTTTGATTTTTTGCATTGTAAGCATATTTTATTTTATAAATCTACCTTATTGTAATTGCATTAAAGATTCCAAATTTTTGGAATATTTTTTCCACATAAATAAAAAAGTTTGAAATTAATTTTTTGTTTAAATTGACAGGTTTATTTAGTTTATTTATTGATTTTATACAGTATTTTATTGTAGTGAGAAATAGCAATCGAATCGATGCCGAAAAAATGTCGAATCGATGTCGAAGAGTTCAAATCGACATCGATTTGACATTGTTTCAACATTGATTCGATTGCTATATTTTTCATAGAAATATAGCTATCCTTCTCACTGGGAAGCCCGGTCTACATAGACACACGCACAGTCTACATGTCAATCTCTATACACAAAGAGGTTAACGAGAGCCGGGCGGTGGTACTCGTCAACCCGTGCAGCCAAACGTGAGGCGCTAAGGCGCGCAATATAAATACCAGCTAGGGATATTATACACATTAATAGTCAATTCAATATAAATACGGTAATATATTTAGAATTCTGAAACACTTCTCATTTGTTTTATTAGCAAAAATATATTTATTAAAAATAAATATAAAAGTTATTTTAGAATCTGCTTCACAAAGTAGGTTATAATAATTAGTCGATCTTTATATGTTCTTCTTAAAATCTTCAAAGAATGTTGCCTCAAAGGAGGAGAGAATCGAGAGGACCATATAAAAAGTATCTATATGATCTCAGTATTCCTGTACCAAGAACATGATTAGGAAAAACATAATGTTTATGTCTTGATCTTTTTTCATAGATTGTGGAGAACGCTAATTGTAATGATAATGATATTCAATCTGAAGAAGAGCACAATAGATCTTCAGATTATGAGTTATCTTCTATTGAGATAAATGTAAGTATGTCGACTATGCATGAAATATATATGTTAATTATTTCTATGCGGACAATTTATTGCATATCCCCGTAGGGTTCGCAATCTACTACCAATACTATCCTTCTCCTCTCACTTTAACTCTTTGGACCAACGGCTTAACGTCTCTTTCCGAAAGACGGAGCCCAGTTTGCTCCGCACAAGGGCCTGAATCTTGCACGGAGGGGCGCAGCTTTCGGAAAAAAATTCCACGGCTCTAGTGGACTCGAACCTGGTTCCTCAGATTACGAGTCTGGCGCTCTACCACTAGACCACACTGCCGCCCAGTTAATTATTTCTATAATACAAATATATATATATATATATATATATACTGTGACGTTGCGGCTTCACCGCGCGTGGCAGCGGGGTTCGCGCCCCATGATGGGCCGGGAGCGTATACCGAGCGTCGAGATCTCCCTAGGAGCACAAATTGTAAAATGCGACAGAGAATTTATTTATTTGTAATTTTATATGAGCGGCACCCCACCGAACGAAGAGGAGGACACGCAACGAAGACCAGCTGTCGGCAGGAAATTACAGGCCACCCGTATTCGGTTCGAGAGGGACGGCCCGGCGAGGCGAGGTGCGAGCGGCGCTACCAGGAGTCCGGATGGGCCCGGCAGGAGCGACCGAGAGTGTCGCCGCAAGAACGCCCGGACCCGGAACACCGTTAATCGCGGACGCCGAGAGGGCGGAGGGTCAAACCCGGAGGCGGAGTGGCAGCGGCCGGAACTTACGGCAGGGCGATCCCCTCCCAGGGAGGAAGTATCAAGGGCCAGACGGGCCTGAGAGCGGAGTAATAAGGGTGCACGGCGCCCCTCCGCGATACGGCGTTGCGCGGGTCGATAATCCGGAGCGTTCGGGATCCCGCGCGATGCCGATGACGGCCGAGCCGCTGCGCGGAACGGCCGCGCGCAGCCCCGCGAGAGGCGAAATGATTGACCCGCGATCGAGAGCGACGTCGCTCCTTTTCCTCTGCGCTATCCGCCGAACCGACGAGACGCATTCCGCGCTGGCATCCGCTTTTGCCCGCGAAAAACCCGGCCCGTCGTGGGTGACCCCAGCCGACCTGAACGAGGAAGGAGGACGACGGCGAGGACAAGCCCCGGGAACAGCGTGTTATGTCGGTGAGGTCGCCCGTTAATTCACTGTGAGCCACGAGCGGACTGCGAGGGGGTCGCGCTTCCGTTACGTTGTCGACACACCATATTCCGCGTTAGCCGTGCAGGCAAGCTCGGCGTAAAGTTTCGGTCGGCGGTCGACACCAAGCGCGAGGGACCCCGGACGTGGTAGTCTAAGATCCGGTATAAGAAATTTATTCCTTCATTTGTTATTTATGAATAATAAAAAATATATGCTAGATAACATATACATTGATACATCGCAAACAGGTTGCCGAGCTAAATCGCCTTGGGATAATGTTAAATAATTAAATTTTTAATTAAATTTATTTGATCAACTTCCTTGATTGGTTGTTTATAAAAATTGTGCATTAGTTGAGAGAATATACCCGAAGGAATTGGAAAAATAAAGGTTGCCTACTTTCCCCTCTGCGCAGCTGTGGAGTTGCCAGGTATAAACAGGTGAGTAAGCGTTATTAATATACCTTCATCAGTTATTTAATCAAATTATTATATCAAATGAAAGCTTATTTAATTCACAATCCAACCGTATTAGGTTGCTTTATCAAAAAGTGGATTGCATCCATGGTTGCTTAGATTTTAGATGTAAAGTTTTCAGCGAGCGTTGAGATGACAGAGAAGCGTTGCGCGCACAACTTTATGCGACAGAAAAAGATGCAGCGAGACAGGTGTGTGTCCGGCAGCTGCTTTGTAAAAGAGAGTGGGGAATGCTCTTTATTCTGTGTAATAGACAAAGATGGCTTGACCGGCTGAAGTGTTTGGAACGCTGGTTTGAAGTAAATCTCGCATTGCGTTGTAAAGAAACTTGCTCTTGCGTTTACGGTCTTAAAAAATATCGGTCTTGATAATAAATTACGTGTAGTTGAAAATGAAGAAGTGTTTTTTATGTGGTTTAAAGAATTCTATTATTGATTTTAAGAATGAATCCTTTAAGAATTGTTATTTAAAGTTACTGTTTCGGAGTAAAAAAAAATTTGTGCATGGTGAAGTTAGGTTGTAACCGGACGGTACTATTGGAGGCACGAATCAACGCTACGTGTCCTTAGAAATCAACGGTCGCCACTCGGTTTGACCTTTAAACCACCGAGAAGGTAAGTATCGAACGATCTCTCTAATTATTAATCAGACTAATTAATCTTCTTTTTTCAGGTTCCTGCCACCGCTGGATCATCGCCGTCGCCGATCAGGATCGTCGCTGCCACCGGAATCCAGGATCAACGAGGGACTTCGAGTGATCGACGCCAATGGATCAGGTAAGTAGAAGGTAAGTCCAATTCAATAAATTTTCGAAATCTTTTACGAAAAGGATGTTTAATTTATTCAATTATATTGATTTCCAGTGTTGTAGAGATTGGGCGATTATAATCGATTTTAACAAAAATCGATTATATTTTTGTCATAATCGATTATTTTTATTCGATTATTTGTGAACCGATTAATCAATTAATCGATTATTTTACCCTGCCGCATCGGGCTATGTCGATTATTGTCATTGGCCGGATTCACCGGATTGGCCCGAGGCCCGACCCCGAGTACCCCGACCGCCTGATTGGCCGGTTGCGGTCACGCATAGTACGCAGACGCAATGAACGCAGTCTATCGTTTTGATTTATATTACAGATATCTGTACGGGCCCCTTTCACGACTATGGATAAGTCAAGAAAAAAATAATACGCCATCGGCATAAAATCTAGTTATTTCAGTTTTAGTTAGCCAATAAATAATAATTTTTAAAAATTTTCTTAATATTATACATATTTTACATAAATGTGAAATGCTCAAAATAAACAATTAAACAAATCGAAAAACAATAAAAACCATTTACGTGCCATTTTTTAAGTAACCAGTTAAAAAAAAACGATTATTTTCCGATTATTTTTCTTAATAATCGATTTCTCGATATTGATTATTCTCATAATTGATTATTACATAATCGATTTTTTCCCCCAATATCGCCCATCTCTACAGTGTTGGTTGTCCACAAAACTTCAAGTCACAAAAGATGTCGGACGCTCGTATACGTAGGCACACACGCCCCGTTTATCTACGACGCACGAAGTTATTTCGGTCTAAAAAGGCCGTTCGCGGTGACTTAGCGCGACGACGAAAGAGCGAGGCTTATTACGTGTTATACGCTCGAACATCCCCGAGAGACTGCCTCGAGTTGTTTGTCTCGTTCGAGCTCCCCACCATCGGTATCGTATATCCCTACTCCGACGTCTATTCCGCTTTCTCTCGCCGCTAACTACGCATTAGACCCCGGTACTTTTCCACGCGGGTGTTTACGCCGTTTGCGTCGAACCCCGTAAAAATTTCCACGCGCGTTGCGCTCGCGCGGTCACTCCGTCCTGGCAACGGGGTAGCGGTTTTTCACCGCGACGAATTTCGCGCGGCCGCTGACGCCGACCTGTGCGCCAGGTCTATTACGATGTCTACAACTTCCATCCGGGCGACTTCCCTGAGGAAGACGTCCGGGTGCGGAGCATCGGGCTCGCCAATGACGCCGACCTCTCCTGACGCTTACTTCGGACTTAGTAAAACGCTATCCGCGGTTCTTCCCCGTAGAAGATGTCTAGGTCGCGAGATGGCGGACGGTTCCGTAACTTCGTTACCGGTCGTCGGATTTCGACGGCGACCGGACACGGACGTTCACGGGGACGTCCCCGTTCGTCAGAGACGTCTTTTCCCCGGGGATGACTCACCTAGTGCGAGTTCCCGGACGGTCCGCCATTTCGTTACCCGGCCAACGGGTCTCAACGGGACCCGGTTTCGTGGGCTCGGCGAAGTGCCTCTCGACGTCAGGGATGCCCAACTCCTGTAGATGATGCACCTAGCGCGAATCCGCGGACGGTTCGCTATCTCCTGTCCGCGTTCCCGTGTCGCGTCGCCAACCCCGTATGCGTGACTCGGGGACCCCGTGCGCTCGTCAGGGACGTATCCTTTCATCGCAACGCCGTCGGTTCGGAAAATTCCCGACAGTCCGCCATCTTTTTTTACCGTTGGCCGGATTTTAATTCTGACGCGTTTCGCGGGTCTTCTCTTGCGATCATAGCTCTTAGTCTTACACACCCGTCGCGTAGTCTTTGAGTTTGCGGGCGGTCCGCCATTTTCCTTTCGCGCGCTATTTTCGGCATTCCGTGGCGCGCTTCTACCTTTTCGGGTCTCGGATAGCCGCCGAGACGCTACAGTCGTTACTCCGCAGGCGTGGTCCGCCATTTTTCTATACGTCGTCTTCTCGTGCCGCGGACCGTCACGGCTCGTCCGTCATACTGCGTGGAAGCATCTCGATCATCCGCACGGGAGCCTCCCCTTTCCTGGAAAGTGTGGTTGGGCTCAAGCCCTGTCGTGCCGCCGCACGACCTCCCGTACCCGCGCCGACGGGAATAAAATAAAAGTTGCGTAATTGGAAAAATAAAATAAATATCTACCTCCTCTCGAGGGGTTACGCCGCTTGAGCCTCAACTAAAAATAAAAACAGAGAATACTGGCGCGGCATGATACGCTTATGTCTAATTATGCGCCGGATGGGGTCGCTCTCCCTACTACGATCAAACCAAACAGAGTAAATGAAAAAAAGATCATAGTCGTCAGAAAAAAAAAAAAAACCAAAATAACCATTAATGTCAACCATCTTTAACCCCATCCTCGGGACGCGAACGCTGGACTTAAAATTAAATGGGACGTGGCTCCGCCTCGTCCATCTCGGATCCGCTGCTGCCCTCAAGACTGCGGAAAGAGACCGTGGACCTGTGGTCCTCCGCTACGGGTTCGCCCCCTGTCATCCGCTCGCCTTCCAACGCTTCGGGAGCGCGTGCCTCCACCACAGGGATATCGGGGAGCTCGCCCTCGAGCATCTCCACGATATCCTTCAATAGGCCTAGGTCTGTCGGCAAACCCAGGTCGTCGGTCGGAGTCGGACCCCGCTCCTGGGTTCCCGGGCTCCGTATTAACGAGACCGTCGCCTCGCACGCCGGTCCCGGCTCCTTTGCTGTCTCCACAATCGGCACGGCCACGCTGTCCAGCTCCGCCTGCCTCGCCAACAGCCGTACTGCCTCCTCGGAAAGGCGCCGCAGCACCACCTTAGGCGCCTGGGATTTCGCAATGCGAGCCGCGCTTGCGCACGGTCGCAAGGTTATGCTTGGAATCGATTGATAATATTGGTTATCATTCTACTTGCTACAACAAAGTAACTGTTCTAAGCAAGAAATATAATGATGAATACGCACAATTTTGCAAGAAGCAAAATGTGAGTATAAAAAATTTAGTTTCCTATTTAAATAAGCAAATTGCTCATACTCTCGCCGATCACGTTGCGAAACCACTTGTCGAATATTCAAAAGTTACTGCACTGAAAAAAAAGTGTGAAATTACATGATTTTGAAATCCCAGCATAATCATGCAATATTTTACTACTTACACTGAAAAATGCAGATTATATGTAATTTTACGTTAAATACATATCCCACACAGCACATAATATTGCAGAAATATTGCAGCAATATTATTTTTCTATTGCAATATTACAATGAAATGTATCAGAAATATTGCAGCAATATTACTGAGATATTTCAGTAATATTAAAATGTCCGCGAAAATGAATATCAGTAATATTACGGTAAAATTACTATAATATTTGCGTGATATTTGTATAATATTACTAGGAATTAAAAAACCATTTTAATAATTTTTATTAAATTTTATTAAATTATTTTTTATAGTATTGTTACATACAATTTTAAAATAATATTGATATTGTAAACGCAATAATATTATTTGTGCAATATTAGATATTTATTTAATATTGCTAAAAATTAAAACATTTTAATGAATATTATTAAATTTTATCAAATTGTTATTTCTAATAATAGTATTACATACAATATTAAGAAAATAATATTAATATTATCTTTCTATCTCTTTCTTCTTCAAAACTGCTCCATGCTACTCTGCACTGTATGAATTTCCACTGATAAAGAATGACGTAACACTATAACATAATAAAAAAACTGTAATTATTATTTATATACAGGGTGTATCATTTTAAGTGATTCAGCTGAATATCTCTTAAAGTAAAAGAAATTGGAAAAAATGTTCCAGACCAAAGTTGTATGGTTTCAAGGGGTACATAAGATGGTGTCATTAGTTTCACCTTAAATAGTTGCATGAAGGTCACGTAAAGGTCACCTTCAATTTTTTAAATAGAACTATCTACTTTTTATTACATATTCTTGTAGCTTATTTCGAGGGCTTTCCAAAACACTATAAGAAAGTATTTTTTCATTAAGAGCTTTTGGAATTATAAGGCTTGAAAGTTCTAGTATTTTGACATAAAATACAAAATATCTTGTAAAACATTAAGTTTGCGGTAATGTTACCTTAATACTTTTATGCACAGAATAATGAGACGAATCACGTGGTATAAAAAAAACATAGTTCCTTTAAGAAAAAATATGTAATTTGCAACACGCATCTGCATACATTTTCTTAAAAGCAACTATGTCTTTTTTTTATACCAATTGATTTGTCTCATTATTCTGCGCATAAAAGTATTAAGGTAACATTACCGAAAACTTAATGTTTTACAAGATATTTTGTATTTTATGTCAAAATACTAGAACTTTCAAACCTTATAATTCCAAAAGTTCTTAATGAAAAAATATTTTCTTATAGTGTTTTGGAAAGCCCTTGAAATAAGCTACAAGAATATGTAATAAAAAGTAGGTGGTTCTATTTACAAAATTGAAGGTGACCTTTACGTGACCTTCAAGCAACTATTTAAGGTGAAACTAATGACACCATCTTATGTACCCCTTAAAACCATACAACTTTGGTCTGGAACATTTTTTCCAATCTCTTTTACTTTAAGAGATATTCAGCTGAATCACTTAAAATGATACACCCTGTATAATTATACAAGGTGAGTTTTATTTTGTATGCCAATTATCTTCACTAATTATCTCAGAAAATATTGGTTTATTGGAAAAATGTTTCAGATAAAAGTTGGAGGGTTTATAAAAGAATAATGGATGATCTTATTAGATTTTGAGTCTGGAACCCATGTTGAGCCCAGTAGGGTTTAAGTCAAATTTTTTAAATAAAAACTCCCTTTTTTATTACACTAGACACTACAGACGCGCGCTACGCGCGCGCTATTTATCTTTAACATTTCACTATTAACCCTATTATACACAACTGTCAAAATATACAATGACAGCTGCAAATGAAGTAAGCGCAGCAAGAAAACCAATCGGCATCGCGGAAAAGCGGCAACAATAAACTTCACATCTCCTTTTTAGAAAAGGATCATCTTTTTCTACTAATTAAGGTGATTGGGCCATTCAGAGCATGTTAAAGAAAAAAATCCGAATTAAATATATGTTATAAAAAAAACCTAAATACATTTAAATTTGCAATTTTGAGAAGATCTGACGTCTAGTTTTGGAGATATTAAATCTCAAAGTTGGCATTTTTAACATAGGTTTTATGGGAAATTGTACGAAAAACATACATTTTTCGAGAATTTCACTCATTGTCTGTAAAGAAACAAGTTCAAAAAAACTGAAAATAACATTATTTGATTCTTCTAGCACTTGTTAAGTATAAGACAAAACGACGTTGACGTGTAATAAGGCCAAAAATTCAATCAAAAGTTGATGAATCGTCGCGTTTTTCGTCGGCCTTTCGATCAGCTGTACGCGACGTGAACATGTAGCAACGCCGCGCCGTGTAGTGTTTTTTTTCCACAGCACTATTCTTTTGCAAGCAAATCTCTCGTTATCGAAATTGTTTGTTACCTTCCATTATTTTTTAACATAAACACAATACATAACCTCACTCAAACACTGGAATGATAGCTGCCTACAGCGAAGAGATGCAATGTCGCGACATTTCTCTTGTACGAATGTCAACTGAAGTCAAATCTTGAATTGTTTACATTTATCAGTGGATAAATTGATACGTAATCGAATGAAAAGTTACATTATAAAACCAGTAATTATACAAGTGTCTAGAATATATCCATAAAAATGGTTTTTCTTAAAATAAAATTTAGCCCTTATATTGACTCATATGGTATGTACATGGCCCAATCACCTTAATATAAACAATTTTTGTCTGAAACATTTTTTATTTGCCTTATACTTTTTGAGATATTCAAGAAAAATTTGGTAATTTTTTAAGTATTTAGCTTATATCTTGATAAATGCTTGTCGGAGGGGAAAATGATACATAACTTTTTGACTTGATAGGGTCTCAAGAATATGCTATTGCAATAATACCCTAATTTCTTTAAATATTTGTGTATACATTTTCTTGAAGTTTTCATGTGTACACAATTATTTAAAGAAATTAGAATACTATTGCAACAGTATATTCTTGAAACCAAATCAAGTCAAAAAGTCCTGTACCACTTTTCACTCCAACGAACATTTATTGACAACATCTATTGTAAGCTAAATATTGAAAAAAATACCAAGTTTTCCTTGAATATCTCAAAAAGTATAAGGCAAATAAAAAAATGTTTCAGACAAAAGTTGTTCATATTAATTAGTAGAAAAAGATGATACTATAAAAAGGGGGTTTCTATTTAAATAATTTGACTTGGATCCTATTAGGCTTAACACAGGTCCCGGACTCAAAATCTAACAAAATTGTCTATTGGTCCTCCTTGAACTCTCCAACTTTTATCTGAAACATTTTTCCAATAAATCAATACTTTCTGATATAATTATAGCGGAGATGATTGGCACACGAAATAAAAATCACCCTGTTTATTTCATACATAATTACATATTAAAACATAAGAGTACGGGGTTAAGTATGACGTGTTCCGATATTCACTGTCTATACTGAAAATCTATAGTTAATGCTATACATACACTTTAGATTTTCAGTACTGGATATTAAAATATTGGAACGCAGTTTATACCAAGTTTAAATTTTTCTTACTTATGTATCTAATAAATGAAGCTGTCGCTCAGAAGAGTTTGATAGAAATCAAACTGCTTGGTGCTGCTCTGCGTGAACTTCCACTGATGGAAAGCAACGTAACACTGCAACATAATACAAACACAGTAATTATTATTTACATCTAATTATATATTTTAAACATAAAAGTAGGTTAAGTATGAATCTGTATTGTGATATTCACTGTCTATGTATATTGGAAATCTGTAGTTGATATTACACGTATACTTTGGATTTTCAGTATTGACGATTAATATTGGAAAGTATGGTTTATATCAAATTTAACTTTTTCTTACTTACATATCTAATAAATAAATCTCTTGCTCTTCTATCAAACTACTTGGTGCTGCTCTGGACTGCATGAACATCCACTGATGGAAAACAATACTGTAACCTATAGCATAAGAACAATAATTATTATAAAATTATGTAAATGGTTAAATAATTATGGTTAAATCATTTAATTAATGATTAAACTGCTTTTTAGGAGATTTGGGATCGGCATATTTCTGTCACGTATCTCCAACTAAGGGCTCCAGTTGGATTAAACTGTTAAAAATTTTGAGGTTAAGTTAGCATCAAGATTTAAGTATGAAGCCGTTAATAAATAATTTTATTAGAGACTCGTTCAATAAAATTATAAAGGCAAATATATGTATTTTAAGATGGTCATTGAAATGATTTTTATGATATTAACGTGGTTTTTGCAGACCATTATGCCACGTAATCTTTATTTTTGGATTTAAAGACAAATCGCCAAATATATATATGTACAATGTACATATTAGTAATAATTATACAAAAATACTTTTAAAAATATTTGTGTGAACAATATTTATTAAATAAAGAAAAATTACCTGAAATTAAAACGATTGTTTCTGTGCGGTGTCGTACACGTGATTGCGTGATCCCACGGAGCCATGCAAGAGACAGCGAGAGAAGACCGGGAATAGTGGGGATTGGTGCTGCGACCAAGCGCCAAGCGCATAGCCACACACACTAGCCTTCTTCCCTCCACTTACGCACTCAGAAACGTTCTGTTTATCCGTGTGACAAACTCGTAATTTGAAAAGTTTAATATTGATTATATAAGAAATATAAATTTTAAATTTTATCCATTTATTTTATTATCAATTTACTTAATGGCTCTTAATTAAAAATTAATTGTATATATAATTACCTTTTATTATTACAAAACAAATAACAAGTTATAAAATTAAATACCACCAGTTATAAAATTTATCTTAATCACTTTTATTTCCCAAAAGTACAAGTCAGTCTCTTTTGATTTCATCACATTTTTTTATTTAGATTTTTTTTTTTCAGTCCAAAATTCTTTAACTGGTATATATTATCTGTGCAATACGTATGATTGTGTGATACCTTAATAACGTCTTAATGACGTCAATAAGATGTCATTAAAATGTCATTTGACATTATTTTGCTACTTAAAGTATTATCTGAAGTATAAAATATAATTAAAGTATTATATTTCAACAATATATCGCAACAATATTACTGTAATATTTCAATATTATT